>NC_085843.1:37095534-37263034 GCF_035594765.1 Anolis carolinensis | reverse complement strand
AGAGGCCACTTGTACCTCTCTCTCACAGCACATTGGCGGGAGAGGAAAGGAAGCCTGGAGACAGGGCATTGATGGACCAGCTTTCAGATGGAAGTGGTGTATGAGGACCACAGGACAAAAACGATCTCCTGTTACTTGGAAGACATGATAGAGGAGTGGATGCATGAGAGGCGAGAAGACATACAGACTGGGTTCAGGGTGACCAACTGTGGGAATAATATGATAAAAGCAGTGAAAAACACTGGCTTTACAGACATTAGCTGCATGTCGCACTTACTCCATAACACCATCAAAGATGTATTTAAGGGCCCCGAAGAACAGAACTCCCAGCACATAAATCAACTGATTGAATGGTGTTGCAAGATTACATGCCACTTCCACCGAAGCATCAAGGCTACCAGACAGCTGTAGGACAGGTAGGCTCCAGTGACACAAGCTGTTACAAGATGTAGTCCCCTGCTAGAACGCCACCTTCCTGATGCTCCAATGGATGGTGAAGCAGCAGAAGGTGGTCCATGCCATCTCTTTGTCGGTTGTAGTGGTGAACAAGTTGGTACCAAACAAACAGGAGTGGGACAGCATCTCCCAGAAAGTCTATGTTCTCAAGCACCTTTTCTGCCCTTCTCAGCCAGTTGGTCCCTCTCATGTTAGGCCTCAAGAAACACTTGGATAGGCTAGGAAGCGGGTGGATACTTGACTCCTTGGCTGGGGCACTGACACTCCAAGTGCAGGAGGCGGTTAGGAAGTTGACTTTTGCTGTCAGGAAATGCCTGGATCCATTGTTAAACAGTGAGATGCACAAGTTGACAACTATCTATGATCTACACATAGGACACTGTCTGTGCCCCAAAGAGCTTGCAAAATGGAAGGAATCGCTTGTTTCCCTTGTGAGGGACACGTACTGTCTCAGGGTGGGAGAAGTAATCTCTGGCACACCTGGAGGTAGCATCATAGCAATGCCAGTCACCCCTAGAATGAGCAGCAGTGCCAACAACGGGGAGGTGCCATCTGTCCCCATAGCTCTTAGGTGTCAGCAGCAGCAGCAATGGCAGCAGCAAGAATTGGGGTTCAGTTTCTTTGAAGAGACAATTGCAATGCTAGTTGGATTGTCATCCATCCAAGCATGCAGGGTAAAAGGTTCTGTTAATTGCTACCGGTAGGAGCCTGTAGAGGATCTTGCACCTCTCAATGTTTTATACAACAATGTTTACACAAAAAAAAAAAATTACAAGCTACCCCATAGTCACGTGGCACGCTCCAGTGTGTGTCATGCTGCCAGGACAACTCCTCCATCGAGAGTTCAACCAACTACCTCATACCCTAACCTTTTTCCTCTCTCTCTCTCTCTCTCTCTCTCTCTCTCTCTCTCTCTCTCTCTCTCTCTCTCTCTCTCTCTTTGCAATTTTTAAAAGAGTTCTACCAATTGTGGGGGAGTTCTGCAATGGAAATAAAACCACAAGTGTTACTACAGGTGAACTCTGTAAGATTTCTACTAAACTACCACCTCCCAACTTTGACACCCATGTGCCATGGGGTCATTTCTATTCTATAACCGGTCAGATATTCCTTTTTGGCATTATTTTCTAACTGGCTGAAAGAAAACAATTTCCACTATGTCCCAATAGACAAACTTTTTCAGGTTCTTAATAACCCCCTTCTCAGCCTGAAACCACTTAGCCAATACTTTATTTTGTTGGATCTGCCCACAGATTTCTATTAGGAAATGTTTCATGGTGGCTGTCACCTGGAAGGGTACCAGCTCTTCCCCCCGCCACTTCTCAGCATAGCTCTCATTGACCCAGTGTTCTGCGAAAAGGGGAAGCCACCCCTCTATGCCCTCCTGTCGGTGAACCCCTTGGCCATATTTCCCTAAATTCTGGCTGAGAAAGATAGCCAAAAACTTCAGGTATAAAGCTGGTAAATTGAGGCTTCCTTGAGCCATCTTCCTGTAGGCACCACCCTGGCCAGAGGGAAAGTGGCTGGTTTGGTAATGGAATCCTGGGGGGCATTGCGATGAGGCTCCCCCATACTTGCATTTTGGTTTTTGGGTCTTTGGGTGAATCACATAGTACACTTTATTGGAAATAACCACACCCAGTTTCTGGGCATATATCCTTTTGAAAATAAATGGCAATCATAACCTTATTTAAAAAGAAAAATGATGTCATAGCCATTTGGCAAATGTGAATCTCTGCCAACATGTGGAGACCACCTTCTGAAAACCACTAATCAAGAAAAGCATGACCTTGTTAGAAGTCAACCCTTTGAATATTCATAAGCATTCATGTCATGACACACAGGTAACTCAACTGTTAAACTGAAGAACCATGTGTTTGAACAGCCAAGAACAAAAACGTGCCATTACAAAATATATTTGACTAGCAGAGCATGGTTGTTTCTTTAAAGTTGCAGTTGTAATTGCCCAAAAACATATACACTCCCTTTAAAACCTTTTAGTTTAAAATATGCACTCAGAGATAAAAACCAAAGTTTTTTTTAAAAAAATAACATATCTTTTTTACTCATAAAATATTTTGTATTACTTCACCATACAGGCACATTTCCCATTGAAGTTCAGTTATAGATAGGATATAGCTTCTCTGTGTTGAGCACACAGGGTATCATTCTTAATACTCCACAGTCTTTAGCTATAATCCTACTCACTGAAATCCAAAAGTCATACTTCTCTGCTGAAGTCCAAACAGCAACATGCATCTACCTCCACTGAGGTCTGATGCAAAAAAGGCATCCTCCTCCATTGAGGTGTAAAGCAGACTGAATACAAAATGGAGTCCTGAATCTGAACATTCTCAGTGCAATCACATGTCTATAACTCCTCCTGCACCAATGGATAGTTGTGAAGCAGCTTTGTAAAGTTGGACACTCAGTGAACCAAGGGCTTTGATTTCTTTGGGGAATTTCGGAACCATTCTGAAAAGGGTCCCTAGAGTTCCATTTCAGTTTCCCCTTCATAAATTGCCTAAATGCTGGAATTCAGCAAGAGGGCCATCATGTCTCATCTGAGTTTTCTTATTTTGATACTCTATGACAACGGTCAGTTCTTCTTTCTTTTCATGTTAACCTCATGGTCAACATGAGAATACTCCTGCAGGTATGTCTTGTGGATCCTGAAGTGAGTAGTTGTGGAATTCCAGGAAATGAATCTCATAATGGTACATAATTATAGTACTACTAGTTTGGGAACCCAGCGATGCCCGGGTTATTTGATAAAGGCATTATGTGTCTTTGATTGTTAGGTATTCTCAGTTTGGAGTGTGTGAACTACAGTTCCCAGAATCGTGGGTCAATCCTCACTAAAACCTGCCAGTTTTCAATTTGGCTATTTTGGGTCTGTGTACCAAGTGTGGTCCAGATCCGTCATTGGTTGGGGTCAGTGCTCTTTGGATGCAGGTGAACTAGAACTCCCAGATTCAAGACTCATTCCCACAAACCCCTGCAGTATGTTCAGTTGGTCATGAGGCTACTCTGTGTGAAGTTTGGTTCCAGTCCATTGTCGGTGTGGGCCAGTTTCTCTGGATGCAGGTGAACTATAACTCTCTTTTCCCCAAACTTGTCCAATATTCTCTGTTGGTTATGGGGACTCTGTATGCCAAGATTGGTCCTGGTCCATCATCAGAGGGGTTTGGAGTGCTCATTCATTGCAGGTGAACTATAAATCCCAGTACCTACTACTCCCAAATGTCCAGGCCAATTCCCCTCAAAACCCACCAGTATTCAAATCTGGTCATATCAGGTATGCATGGCAAGTTTGGCCCAGAGCCATCATTGCTTAGGTTCATAGCATTCTGGGTGTAGGTGAACTACAACTCGTCTAAATTCCCCAGTAGGAGTCACAGTGCTCTGACGATGCAGGTAGAACTACAACTTCCACCATGTGGAGTCAATCCCCCAAATTCCTTCAGGAAGTGTAGTTGTGCTGTGTTTGTTATGCAGACAGATTTGAAAGGGAAGG
The DNA here is from genome assembly GCF_035594765.1 of Anolis carolinensis. NCBI lineage: Eukaryota > Metazoa > Chordata > Lepidosauria > Squamata > Anolidae > Anolis > Anolis carolinensis. Next base: position 37,259,061 of record NC_085843.1, on the reverse strand, counting down.
GCAGTAGGTGGGGTCATGCAAATTCCACAGCAATGGAGTACCCTGGAATGCCTGCCTGTGGTGAACGAAAATGCAAAATCTAGGATGAAATGGTCCCCAAACGAAAGCATTCCTTGGGTGGTGGGCCGTAGTGTTTGGGGAGGACATTGGCAGGGGTTGGGCTACATGTTCATGGAGCTCGCTGTAACCGCAATGTCAGTGGAAAAGAATGACTTGCTGGCTCCTCAGCATTGGGAACTGTATTTATTTATTTACTTACTTACTTACTTACTTACTTACTTACTTACTTACTTACAGTATTTATATTCCGCCCTTCTCACCCTGAAGGGGACTCAGGGCAGATCACATTACACATATAAGGCAAACATTCAATGCCTTAACATAGAACAAAGACGGAGACAAACGCAGGCCTTGAGCTGGCCTCGAACTCATGACCTCTTGGTCAGAGTGATTTGTTGCAGCTGGCTGCAGCTGGCTGCAGCTGGCTGCTCACCAGCCTGCGCCACAGCCCAGGCCCTGTAGCCTTTTTGTGGAGGATGGAGGCTGTCTGTGTGAATAGACACCCGTGCCACATACAGGTTTTCACTTTTATTATAGATATATATAGATTGTGTGCTGTGTTGTCTGCCTAAAGTAGTTTTAGGAGGTGCAGAAAAGTGGTTTGTCACAGGTTGTATGTAATAGCTTTGAATCTTTCTAGCACCTGAGAGTTGGACGCTGTTCAGAAAACACTCAGTCAGTAGCACTCTTTGGGGAACCCCTTGGCCATTCTGAAGAGGGTTCCTTCCCCAAAGTTAAATTTGGTTATTTTTTTCTTCTTCCATTTATTTTCTACTCCTTCCTTAGCTCGGTTGTGGTTGGGGAATGGCATTGTTGCTACACCAACAAACACTTTGGATTCCGAGTCTAACATGTCTCCCTCCCTGCTCCCAAGGAGGCCCAGTTCCATTGCGCCTGGGTCTGCTAACAATCTCACACCATGCATAGTCTGTGTCTTGATGAGAAGAACTTGGTCCCACCAAAGAAGTCACATGAAGTTCAATAGTATTGTAGTATTATATGCTGCCTCAAGCTGTAGGAAGTGCAGAAAAGTGGTTTGTCACAGGTTGCATGTAATAGCTTTGAACCTTGCCAGTACCTGAGAATTGGAGGCCATCCAGAAAATACTCATAGTCCTCTTCTTTTTCTTTCTTCCTTCATTTCTGCCTTAGCATTTAAGGCCTCCAGTGTATTCATACACTCCAATAGGGAAATCACACTGTCCTGTCCAACTGAATTTCCCATTTGGGATATGTCTTCACATCTTGTGTGTTCTGAAGTGGTCAGGGAATCCCAGTGAGGGTTTCCATTCCTACCTCAGCACATTGTCGGTCTTTCTTTGCCACACTGCTGCTGTCTCTGGATGCCACTTTCCCCCAGGCGCTTTTTTTTTCAGCTCAGTTGCACACTTCAAGAAGGAGTGAGTCAATCTAATACAGAAGGGCAAAGTTGAATTCCTGCACTGAGAATTCCCCAGAGTTTAGGGACATCTTTTTTTCCCTCTTCTATCTTCATTCCTTTTCAGTGGAGGACAGCAGGCTCAGCTCCTCTCCTTCTGAGTCAAAATTCTATTTAGTTCTGCTTAGGGGGTGGTGCAGCATGTTTCAGTTGAAGAGCCATTCCAATTCTGCATTCTTCCATAGAAAAAACATATTTCTACAGGGGGGGATTGGATGCACTGGGTGGATGGATGAGGAAGGAGTCATTTTCCTAAAGGATGCCAAAGTCGAATCCCCTCACTGGGATTGTTACCCATGTACAGTTCTCCAGCGTGAGATCTTGGGTTGTGCAGTGGGTAGGATTGAGTCATTTTCCTAATGAAGGCCTAAATTGAATCCCCACAATGGGATAACCAACCTTGCTGATACCAGAGCTGCTGGTGCCAGCTTTATCAATGTGGGCTGGTGGGCCAAACAGCTGGAAGGCTATGGCACCTCAATTCTCCCCCCCCCCCAAACTGTTTGGGGGGTGGAGAGGTCAGCCAACCAATCTGCTCCCCACAGTTCTGGGAGTCAGTGGCCTCCTGCTCCCTCTCTTTTCCCCTTTCCCTCTTTAGTAGGCCAAAGCCATGGGTTGGGTCAATGGTGCCCTTCAGATACAGATGTCTCCTCATCCTCCTCCCCATCCACCTGCCCTATGTCTGCTCCATATTAGTAGTTGGGGAAAGCACATACCGCTGTTGCTACGCCATCATAAGCTTTGGCTTTCCCCCCTCCCCTCCCCTCCCCTTTTTGTTGGCACAGACGGGCTTAGGTGAGACGGCCAATCAAACAAGGGCTTTTAAAGACTATTTTTGATGTCTTCAAACCCCTACTCTCCCCCCAGTTCCTCAGACAGATGCCTCATTGTTTCCTCTAAGTTTCTTTTAAAGATTTTATTTCTAGAAATATTAGGAATTTACTAAAAATCTGTGGATGACCCAAACATTCAGACACTTGATGAGCTTGCTTGCAATTGAAAATATGTCTTGTCCTCCAAGTGTGGGGCTCACCCCATTCCACTCCAGCTAGCCATAGCAGCTAAAAAAGAATGTTTATTGACAAAAAATTAAAGAATTTCCCAAAAAGCAGTAGATGTGCTAATATTTCTGAAACATGGGGGGAATGATGCCCAGGGTTAAGTTGTGTAATTTTAGAGAAATCCCAAGACATAGCTTTTGTAGTTTGTTATTTTAAAAAGTTTTTGGTAAAAACAAAAAAAATCCCCCAAAAAATCAATAGATGAGTTAAACATTCTGAAACTTGGAGGAGGGAATAACAGTGTTAAATGTGTTCTACCATTGTAACAAGTTTCACACCAATAGCTCTAAAAATGAGGGAGAAAGGAGACCCAGAAGCCTCCCCACATGTGCAATTACTTTAACAATATAGTAATGATATTACTATCATAATAGTAACAACATTTTAACTAACAATATTTTAGAAACACTTTAGAAACAAAACACCAGTGCCCCCTAATATTGTAATGATGTTTGAAACATTTTTTATTGATCACACAGACCTAATATTACCCTGCTTTGCTTTGTTGATCGAAATGAGGACTTATTCATGTTTGAAGCAAAGTATTCATGATTGCATTGTCCTATAGATTGCTGTGAGCGTGTTCTAAACATGGGTCAAAAACATGAGTTCATCAATATCTTTCTGGTATTCCACTGAATACCAGTCACTCAGTAGCAACAGTAGGAACAATATTGCCTTTGTCTAGTTCACCCCTATGGACAAGATGCTGGACTAGCTAGACTTTTAGTCTAGTCCAGTAAGATTCTTTTTATGGTTTCATGCATTTTTTCTATATCTTGATTTTTATCTTACTGAATTTATTTTGTGGGTTAAATATTGAGGTCACAATTTATCTTACAAAAACATTTTTCCCCTCTGGACTGAAAAGATAGCTATCTTGGCAAGATAGCAAAACAGCCTGAGTGACGATTCAATCTGAGATATATATCCCCCTCAGCCTCGATTCTGCATTTTAAATCTATATGGCACTATTTTCATAAAGCACAATACTTATGTGATTTTTTTGTTAGGGGTGAATTACTTTTGTGGTTAATCAACTGCTTTGGAATTTGTGACATTATTTTAAAGTTTTATATTTATGTATTACACTTAAACCAAACTTGGGTTTTTAGAAGGCTGAGAGGGGGGAGGTTTGCATTAGAGGAGAGGAATGGGCAGGTTTGTGTGGATTCACAGATGAGCACTCAAAGAAACATAGTTACAGGTAAGCAACCTGTCCTTTTTCTTCATAGTCCTTCTTGAAATAGTAAAGTACCTGGAGAAGACAGGTTCTTCATGACTCTATGAATCTATGACAACTACCACATTGTTTTCTGAAGGGACTGGGTGGAAAGCATGCTTGGCAAGTAGGGATCATACTTCTTCAATCACTGCCTGTGAGGTTCAGGTGTCAAGGACATTACCTGTCAAAGGCAGTTCCTCGAATTCTCAGATTTATTTATTTATTTATTTTACAGTATTTATATTCCGCCCTTCTCACCGCGAAGGGGATTCTGGGAGGATTTATATATATATATATATATATATATATATATATATATATATATAAACATTTAATGCCATCAGACTAACAACATACATTATAGACACACACGGAGGCAATTTTAACATTTCCAGCTTCATGAGGGTATGCTCAATTCCAGCCACAGGGGGAGCTGTTGCTTCATCATCCACAAGTGACACCGAGTGCTGTACTTCCTCATTCCTTTTCACATGCTGCTGGCAGTTTTATGGTGTTGTAAATTAGTTAAATTAGCCTCCCGCATAAAGCGTACCTACATTTCCTAGTTGACAGATGCAACTGTCTTTCAGGCTGCTTAGGTAAACAGCAAGCCAGGCTATTTAATGGTCAGGGACTTAACCCGACCCGGGCCTCGAACTCATGACCTCTCAGTCAGTAGTGATTTATTGCAGCTGGTTACTAGCCAGCTGCGCCACAGCCTGGCCCTGTTTTGTACAATCTTGAGCACCCACACAACTGAGGTAATGCTCCTCCAGGCATTGGCATAGCGAGAGAGGCAGTCAACGAATGGAGGGTACTCAAGGGCCTCGGGGTTTAGCTGGGGCAGGGAACTTGGTTTTTCTGATGTGGATGTGGCAGCGGTAGGTGATAGAGACATGGTATTTTCAGGCACACCTTCAAACCAGGCATTTGAGTTGGTTGTTACCGGGCCGGGCTCGATACTTTTAGATCTATTTAAGCCAATGTGTGGTCACTCTGTTGGGGCTAGAGATGGCTTGTGCTGCTCATGATAAGAGTGTTGGTTGTACCGCCTGAATCTCTGCTGGTTCTGCGCTTGAGTTTGTGACTTCATTCCACACTTTGCTGCAAACAGTTTGAAGTCCTGAGTTGACTTGAGTTTGTCATCAATTCCAGCATTGAAGAGACCCAAATGGCAGGTCCTCAATCAGCTGCTGAGATGCTCACGACAGACCAGACGAACACAGCCAGGCATGGCAGCGGATCGCAATTGCATGGGCGATAATTTTTCCAGCTGTGTCAGCAATATGTTTTGACATTTGAATTTGAAGAGGAGGAAGAAGTTTGTTGCTGCCTCCTCCTTTTGGGCACGGGCTGACTCAGTGAAGTCAGGTGGGCCTTGAACGATTTCCCCAGAGCTGGGGGAATCAGGAACAAGGGAGGCAGTGTTGACTTCTCCATGTGGGCTCGTTGGACTCCTCATGTGCATGTTTGAATGTGATATGTATTGAGGGCGGAGTCACAGTGATAGATCATATTGATCGTACCGAGGCCATTGAACTCAAGATGGATGGAGGCCTGGATGGTGGCGGGCAAGCTGGCTGCTGCATCATTTGGGCTGGTGGGTGAGAAGACTTTGAGGGTCTAGAAGATTTTGAGCCCTTTGAAGCAGCCAAACTGCTCAGAGCAGTCAATGTTGGCACTGAGATAGAAGCAGTGGAAGTCGATGGAGCTAAGGCCTACTGGTATAATAGTGCCTTTAGCCTAGCCACTCTGTTCTTTCTCACTTCATCAATGAAGGCTTGGCAATGGCAGCACAAGCCAACCACATGGCCCTCACCAAGGTAGAGCAAGCACTTGGCGTGGCTATCATAATCTGGCATCTTTGATGCACAATCATTGCAACACTTGAAGCGCATCGTTGACATCTCTATGAAGGTCCTTAGAGAGCTGTGTAGCAGAAAAAAGAAACTGGGGAGTGCAGAGCCATATTGTATGCATTCACAGAGACCACGAAGAAAAAATATATTTTTCATTAAAAAAAAAGAAATGCCCCCTTTTTGTTACTTGGGGGAGAAAATACATGTCTGTCATGTGTTCAAAACCAAGTGGCCAATCAATTTTGAAAATTTTGTGATTATTAGTAGGATGCCACTTATGTCTATAATCTCCCATTTCTGATACAGAAGCCTTTTCTTCACTTTGTCAGTAAAAGTCACAAAAAGTATGAGAATAAAGTCATTGGAAAGAGAAGTACAAAGTCAGTATCCTTTATCTGAAATCTTTGGGACCAGAAGTATTTTGGATTGGGGGTTGGAATATTTTCATAAACAAAATTAAGTGACTTGACCTATTGCATCTGCATATGGTTTGCTAATTGCACAGTGGCAGATAGGAAGGTGCTCCAGAGGGCTATCATTACTGCTCAGAAAATTATTGGTTGCCCTCTCCCCTCTTTGAAAGAACGGTATCATTCCTGCTATCTTAAGAAAGCTCAAAATATACTTAAGGATCCATCTCACCCTGGATATTCTTTTTTATTGTTACCATCTGACAAATGGTATAGGATGATAAAAACAAGGACAGAAAGGCTGAGAGATAACTTTTATCCTAGAGCTGTGACTATATTGAACTCTGTGGTTTCACACTGATGTTGCACTATGGGTTGTGCATTATTCTGTACTTTTGATGTGCTTGTATTTATTTAGGGCATTGAATGTTTGCCTTCTTTTATATGTAAACCACCCTGAGTCCTTTTGAGGAGATAGGGTGGTCTAGAAATAAAGTTTGTTGTTGTTGTTGTTGTTGTTTACATTGTAGTTATTGTTATAGTGATTAGAATGTGGAAGAATGAGTACTTTGCTTTGTAATTTGTACATATATAATGCGATTGGGGATGGCATTTAATGTTGTTGTATGATGTACAGTGACAATAACATTATTCTATTCTATTCTATTCTAGTCTAGTCTAGTCTAGTCTAGTCTATTGAAGATGGAACCCAAGTTTAAACACAACATTTATGTATGTTTCATATATAGCCTGAAAGTAATTTTATACACAATACTTTTAATATTTTTTTCCATGAAACAAGATTTTTGAACTCTGAACCATCAGGCACCAAAGGTACTACTATTTCACAAATCCATGTGGACATTTTTAGCTTTTGGAGTATTTGGAATTTGGAGTTACAGTTGGTAATACATTATTATACAAATTAAGTGAATTCAGGGTAATATTATGAATATAATCGACAATACATATTCAAATACTTGATATAGGAAAGTTTTGTTACATCTCAGCTGAACTTAAAGGAATTAGAAAGACACATATAAGACTACTTTTAATTGTGAATAATATTCTGATATACAGATATATATATATATATATATATATATATATATATATATATATATCAGAATATGATTCACAATTACTAGTACACTCATATATGTCTACCAAATTTCTTTGACTTCAGCTGAGATTCATCCCCAATTAGGTCTATGTGTTCTTAAAATCATTTTAATGGCACATAAGTAATATACTGCAATAACTTCATTTCACAATGAGAAAACTCAAGATCTACTTTTGTACTTAACAAGTTGGAAAGCTGTGATGCTAAAGTGTGGAGAGGCAGAAACATCTGCAAAGTTAAAGTAAATGGTTTTCCACCTCCTCAGTTTTCAGACAGAATTTTCAGTGAATAATTAAAATCTTGGAATATTTGAGATAGATGATACTTTAATAGGTAATAATTAAGACTCGTGCTTAAAAGAGCACAGTGCCAAAAACTCATCTCACTTGTTTAACTTAGTCATTGAACTGTGTATGCTGTTAACTAATTAATTTTTTTAAAAGAGGAGATGTCTTTAATATTCAGTTGCTAAATTCTGGATCTTCACAGGGTCCAGATCTGAAACTAAAGGTACAACTAAATGTACCAAAATGGATCCTACAAATTCAGTGCAACCTGTGCTTTATTGATTCCCCATAAAGTAGAGTGGGAGGCTAATTTAAAATCCAATGTGGGATATGGGTGCTTGGGAGCACTGAGATGACTGCTTTTCCACACAAATTGTTTATTTCTCCTCCTTCTCCCCAACAACATGGATTATTACCATTTACAGAGGCTCTCTGGGAAACAAACCACTTCTAAAAACCAAGATATTTTATGCAGGGAAGTACAGGTTGTAAATCACCCCTGCCCTGTGAAGTGACAGGAATTCAGTGGAAGAGCAATTCTGTAGCACATGGGTTTGCTTCAGTTATATCTAGCTGATGATTTATGATATATATAACACCATCAGGTGTGTGATGCATTACAAAGTTGCAGAGTCTAGGTCCCTGCCCCAAGGAGTTTCAAATCTAAACCTTGGCACAAAGGAACCAACAAAGGGAAGAGGGGGAAATTTTGAGAGGAACCCATTTAATCATCATCATCATCATCATCATCATCACCATCATCATATCACTTTATTCTTGTATCCCGTCCCATCTCCCCGAAAGGACTCGTGGTGGCTCACATGGAGACCAAGCCCCAATACAGTACAAAATACAATAACAAAGTACATTTAAAACATATAAATAAATAAAATCAAAGGCATATAAAATACAATAAAAACATACTCACAATAACCACAATGAGCATAATCAGGATTAGAGATAAGGCAGTAAAATTAATTATGTGCAATATGTTGCTCTAAGCTGGGCCAGAATAAATTGCAATAGCTGGGTATATGTGGAGATAAAAGGACACCATCAATTTATGCCCAATCAGTCAAATGCACATCAAAATAGCCAGGTTTTCAGATCTTTCCAGAATATGGCCAAGGTGGGGGCTAATTAAATTTCCCTTGGGAGGGAGTTCCAGAGCCAGAGGGCTACCGCCAAGAAGGCCCTCTCCCTGGTCCCCACCAACCATTTTTGAGATGGTGGTGGGAGTGAGATGAGGGCCTCCATTTTCAGTTCAAGACTCAAATGGTACATGGAGTGGAGATAATTTGTGATCTGGAATCTTCATGTAGCTGGACAGCTGATAAAAGTAGTTTAGTAGGGGAAAATGCCCATATTTGCAAAGTGCTCAAAGAGAAATGTGTATATTTCAAATGTTATGAAACACTGATAAAACATGTTTTAGTCAGTAAGGAGGGGTGTCCTGTCCAGATGTGATGTGTAACATTTAAAGCACAGGTATGTGCAAAGGAATCTCCTAATGTTGAGGGCCAAATTCAGTTTCAGAATTCTTGGAAACTGCATAGTGGACACACCAAAGGCAAAAAGTGGAATAAAAATCCTGAGTATTTAAGATGAAGACTCTTAATACTAATACCTCAAAGTTACAGCAATCTCATAAAAGGTTTTGAAGAGGATGTAGCCATTGTAGAAAACCCAAAAGCCCAAACAGGGACTCCAGTAAGGTAAAATTCAGTGCTAGAAGCTGAGCCTTGATTTATGACCTCATCACATTGAGGCTGGGGTTCACCACAAATCGTGGTGAATTTGGTGGGGCTTGGCAGGAGGTGTGGGGAACCTGTTGCCCCGCATCCCACATTGCTCACTTGCCCCTCACGCCATCCCATAAGGGGAAGCACCACCCAGCTTTCCCCCGTTATTTCCTAAGCAACATGGGATGCCTTCCATGTTGCTAAAGTGGCCTCGTACTACGCTTGGACTTCAGTTAAGGCATGGAACCACGCCAGAAGTAGATCAACATTGTGTGATGGGAGCTGTTGGCCTCCATGCCTCAACTGTAGTCCTTTTGCCCATCTAATGAGATCGTAGATCGCACGCACGCACACGCACACGCACACGCACACACACACACACAGGTGTTTATGAATAGGGGCGAAAAAGAAGCCAAGCAAGTGATAAATGCCATGACTTAAAAAAAATGATTGCATCAAGTATGGACACAATACAGAAGTGGAAATGAAAGATATCCATGGGAGTCAATTTTCTTGATATGTATATTTCTAAAAGGAAATGCAAAAGAGAAATAAAAAAGGAAGCAATACCCAGTTGCTGTAGCTATTTAGGATTTGTTGTTTACAATTAGTGCTTCACAGATTGAGTCACAGGAGGACAAAGGGAATAGGAAAGTTGAGCACTGCTTCAAGGTGAAAAAACTTCCCAAGGTGTTTGGGAAGACTGAATATTCTGTCAATGTTTTGTAGTTTTGGGTTACTGAGTTATATTGAAGAGTTCTCAAATCATATCTGAAGCAGAAAATGTTGTTTTAAAGCATACACACACATACACATTAGAAATATACTGATAATTGTTACATTTGGAACAATTTCTCATATTTGTTTTAGCTCCCTTTCTGTGCTTTCGATTTTCCTGGGATTCTTTTAATATTGCACAAAAAAGAAAGGAAACAGCTGCATCTCCTTTTGCTGACTTTACAGCAGAATTTAGAGAAAAGGGTCATGAATGAGCTAGAAATATAGACTAGTATATATTTGCATTGTTTCAAATTGCTAGCTGGGGGAACTGTTTTCTGAAGTAAAAAAGGAGGAAGGTTCCAAACAGGTTCTGCAATATATAGTGTGGTACAGGAGATGCCCATATAAATTGGTATTTTAAACATCAAATTGATCCTGTTCTCTAAGGCCCCTTTTCTGCACTGCCATATAAAATCTGGATTAACTGCCTTGAACTAGATTATATAGCAGTGAAGATTCATATAATCCAGTTCAAAGCAAATAATGTGGATTATTTGCTTTGATAATCTGGATTATATTAGAGTGTAAATGGATCTAAATCATTGCCAATATAGACTGTGAAACATTTGGATTTGCAGCTTCCTGTTGAGGATGTGCTTAGCCAAAGAGAACTCCAAGAGATGGGACTTGGCCAAGCATATGTCAGTATCTGTTCTTTCCAATAATCTGCCAGTCTAATAATAAAAGTATCAAACTGCCTGCTTTGTGTGCCATTGTTTAGTGAATTCGTTCAAATAGATGTTTTGTTTTATCCTGAATCCCAAGTCCCTCCTAAATCTGTGTACAATTGTGTGTGTGTAATTATCCAAAGTGCTTCTATATAATATATTATATTATATTTTAGACTCCTCTTCCCCTTTCTCCCCACTCTGACCCCACTAATATTCATACCCAACAGAATTGTGCCTACCACACAACTTACAGCACCTCTTGCAAGAAGAGGCTGAAGTTAAATTGCTCAGGAGCTTTGCTCCAAAAGCCCAGTTATCTTTGGATTTTTCAGATTGAGCCACATGCTGACAGGGACTTAAAGGAGCTCTTGCAAACACATGTTCAGGGCTCCTGCTCTATTTGATAATACTGTAGTTTGTTTCAAGGCATAGGAGAGAGCTTGGGCAAGGAGTTAAATAAATAGCCCCAGCAAAAATCCATCCAGGGAAGGGGGTATCTATTTTCTGTCAGGTGTTGCAGAAAAGCTCAGCTGATCCATCCAGACTAGTGATGTAATTCTTTGCTGATTTTCTTCTCAAAGAAAATGACAAGTGGTTTTAGCAACTTTCTTCCCAGGATAAGAAACTCTTTAAAAACAACATACTGTATATGTTCATGCATGACTCTAGAAATGTAAAGACCTCTTCACACTGGCTGCCAGATCCCATGGGGGGATGGGGGGGAGAGCATTGACCATCCAGCTTCCTGCCGTTGCTCTAAGGTAACACAGGAAGATTCTGCCAAGATTAGTAGTATGTTGTGTAATGAGAGCTGGCAGGCTCCATTCTTAAAGGGGCAGCAAAGTGGAGCATGTCACCAATTCTTCCCACGTCTGATGAGGTCAATTGTCAAAAACCTGAGTCAACTTATCTGTGGGTACTTTAAATCTTATCCAAAAAAAAAAGGAATGATCTCATTTCTCTATAGTGTGGCAAAAGGTGAGATATTTGTCCATCCTGGGGGAATCTAAAAATAAAAATAAAAATTCAAACCCCTTTACCCTATATGCCACAGCACCACATCTGGCTTTTTTGAATGCCTGAGTGAGAAAACTGAGGCAGCAGATGGTGAAAGTTCAACCACTCTAGCCCTCCAAGTTCTATAACTTGGGTCATCCCCAATTTTTAGGATTTTTTTTCTTTCTACAAATAAAATCTCCTTAAAAACATTTTTTCTTTCTTCCTGCTGGCCCTGCCCTCTAACTTCTCTAGGAGTAGCAGCAAGAAGGAGGCAGGGCATGGCACCATTCCTTCCTGCCAAATGTCTATCAAAGATGCTCCACACACCACACACACAGCCCAGTGCCCACTCGGCCCCACTATTTAACTTCTTCTTTAACTGACAGCAATGTAGTGGGGAATTCCCCTCCCCTTCTCATCATTTTTGGCAATGGCATGGTTTGTCCTTATTTCCTTTATTATGACCTGGATTAAAAGCAGCAGAGTGACTTAAGATACCACTATTTCTGAGGTGTTTTTCCCTCCGTCTGCAGAAGAGAAACGAGTTTAAAGACAGGGCTTAAGATAACACTAATTCTGAAATGTGTTCCCTCCATCTGCCAAACAGAACTGAATTTAAAGACAAGGATTAAGATGGCACTAATTCCAAGATGCTTTCCCCTCCATCTGCAGAACAGAACCAAGTAAGGTGCTTCCTCACCAACCTCAAAAGATAAATTGGGTTTTGGGTAGCTCCCAAAGAGCTACCTGTGGTTTTGGGCCTTTCCCCCCATCTGATGGGGCAATGCGGATACGCACGTTGCTACCCTTTCTCCTGTCTTGCCCTGATGCCCCCATGTGATGGGGGAATGAGGAGAGTCTCTGCTAGATACTTGAGCAGTATTAAAGTGAAGATCCAGAATAGCCTTCCACTCCATTAGCTTCACTTGTAAGTACAGTAGAGTTCCAGTTATCTGACATAAATGGGCAAGCACCTGGCTTGGAGAGGTCCACTGTGTGTTGCTGCCTAGAAAACAGCAACACAGAGCAGGCCTCTCCAAGCGACGGCCATCTGCTGGGAGGGGTGAGATGCCACCGCATCGGATAATACAGTGTGCCGGATAAGCAGAAATCGGATAACCAGAACTCTACTGTAAACTAATTCAGCTGTATTTTATAAATGTTGTATGTTTTCTTTTTTTGCTTGTTTAGCTGCTGCATCACATTGTTGGCTCATGTTGAACCTTTGATCTCCTAAGACTCCAAGAGAGTTGTATCCCCCTTATCTTCCTGTGGCCTCTCCTCAGGGTGCTGCTATCTCCTCCTTTCCCCCTTTAAATAGAGAGTAGCAAAAATCAGGAGTCTGTTGAATGCGAAACCACCTTAACAGCCTCCCTGCCTCTCTTTTGTAGAGGACAGGGCTGAGTCTGTTGCAGGACTTGGCATCCATGTTGTCATAACAAGCTTTTTCTCCAAGCAGGTGGGACTCCACTTGGGAAAAGGATGGGTTCTACCTCATCAGGGTGAACAAACTGAAACTCATTCCTGACAAGACAGAGATCCCCCTGGTCAGTCAGAAGGCTGTTCAGGGTATAGGGCTACAGCCTGTGTTAGACGGGGTTACACTCTTCCTGAAGATGCAGGTTCACAGTTTAGGTGTTCTCCTGGACTCATCATTGACCCTGGAGCCTCAGGTATCAGCGGTGGTCAGGGGAGCTTTTGCACAATTAAAACTTGTGTGCCAACTACGCCTGTACCCTGAGAAATCAGATTTGGCCACAGTGATCCATGTCCTTGTCACATCCAGACTGGATTAGTGTAATGCACTTTATGGAAGGCTGTCCTTGAAGACCATTTGAAAGCTTCAGCTGGTCCAAAGATCTGTGGCAGGGCTTCTTACTGGAGCAGCATAAAGGGAGGGAACAATCCCTTTGTTATATTAGCTCCACTGGTTACCAGTTTGCTTTCGGACGCAATACAAAGTGCTGGTTTTAACCTTGGTTCAGGCCCAACCTATAAGCCCAACCACATCTCCCGATATGAGCCTGCCTGAGTCCTGGGATCAGCTGGAGAGGCCATACTCTTGGTCCCACCCCTGTCCTAGGTGCGGCTGGTGGAATCAAGAGAGAGGGCCTTCTCAGTGGTGGCTCCTCTGCTCTGGACCTCCCTCCAAAAAGACAGTGGAATGGCTCCCTCCCTGTTGTCCCTTAGGAAACAAATAAAAACCTTTCTTTGGAAATAGGCTTTTGGGGAAGACAATGGTTAACTCAGTTTAATAGCAATGGATTTGTTAACAGCAATAGATTATGACTATGGCAATGAGATGGAGGCAGTTTTAAATATAGTGGATATATTTACTGGTTTAACATGCATTGTGTTAGCAAAATTTCTATGTATTTATTCTGTGTCATGTATTTTGAATTTGATGTTATTTTTATATTGAATAGCATCGAATTGTTGCTGTTAGCTGCCCTGAGTCCCTCATCGAGGGAGAGAGTGCAGGATATAAAACAAAGTAATTAAAATAAATAAATAAAGTGATAGGGAGGGTGCGCAGGTTGCTGTGAGGCACCACGTGCACCTTCCGTTTTGCCAGTGATTGCTGGTAAAACAGAACAAAACAGAGGCAAGGGTCATCACTATGATGAGGACCTAACTGGACATACACCACAGTCTATCAATGGAGCCTGATTTCTGTCAAACTGTATTGACACAGTTTTCAAGTTTTTCCAACAGGTATTGTGGTATTCTTTTGTAACCACTAAATTACCAAATAAGAAATTTGTTTAATGAAGTCTATATAAAAATATAGAATGAGTCAGAATTTAAATTATGTTGTGTTATGGACCTACTCTACATGACTTGCTCTAAAAAATGAAAAAAATTAACACCCATCCCTCACCCCCTGAATTTTTTCTGGCTATGAGCCTGTCTTCTAATATATTCTAATGTATGTATATGATTTTTAATTGCTTCTCAGCCTGCCAGGGCATCCTGAGGGTTCATGTACATGGGTGATGTATTTCCCCAACTGCTGGCTTCTTGGTGCATGAATACTATTTAAACTGTTGCCTGTAACTAATTATTTGTGACTAATTATTCTTATTCAAAAGAAAGTGACTTTTCTTTTTTCTTTTTTACTGAGCAGTAAACAATTTTAGATGATGGATTCCTTTTTAAAAGTTACCTCATTGTTGTATGAATCTGATTTAGATGTCAGGGCTGTATTTGTGATCCTGACCCAGAATTAAATAATTAAGGGTAGAGCTGATCTTATGTGTTCAAATTAAGGACACAGCTTTGTGATTAATAGACAGGAGGGCTGTACTGATAGATGCCTTACAGGTCATGTAAAAATTTTAGGACTAGTGCCAGTTGGCTGTGAGCCAAAGGACATGACTAGATCTGTCACTGCTCTGTAAGGGTTGAAGGATATCTTCCTGAGCCCATACCTCTGCATTATGACCCAACTCCCAATTGGTCTCTTTATCATCCCTGAGTGCCCAGCCTATACTGCTTGCATAATTGTGACCAGTCTTAACTTATATAACAACATCTCTTCTCCCATAAGAAGCTTCCCTGTAATCACAGTTAATAATTGATGTAAAACTGGGGTGGTATGGGGGATTTTATACCATCCTGGGAATGGGAGAAAATTCCTATTGGCTAAAATATGACCAATTCGACTTGCATGTCAATTTACAAGTGGAGGATCAGAACCTATCAGATGGCAAACACTGCTGAAAGTTGTCCAGGGATGGCTGAAACAACCACTCATGACCCATACCAGGCCTACCTTGGTCTAGAACTCTCCCAAAGATCAACAACTACCACAGATGACCCTGTGCCTGAACAGGATGATATGCATATACTTTTCAAGAGGTACAGAAACTTTTAAAAACAATTTCCTTTCTAGAACAACAAAGGGCTTCCTGTGGTCCTTATGGGGTTGTGAAACAATAACACAGGTCTAGAATGACAAAAACAATTTTTCAATACTGTAGCTGTTTCAATGTGTTTTGGGGTTCTGAATTCAAAAAAATCAGTAAAAATGTACCACATGATTTTCTTTCACAAATTCATTATTTTTATCAATTCATTTGGTAACCAGTTATTATTAAGTGCAGATGTTATGTTCCAGTGTGATTTCTTTTAGTGCTTTTAAATGAATTGCTGTGTTTTTCTATCAGCACTTAAAGTGTTTTGAAAATCCGTTTGAATACTTTAATCCATTCTTATTATTTGTTCTTTACTCCCTAAAGAAATCTTACCTAGTCAAATATTGCAAAATAAATATAGTAAAGCAAGTTATGGAGGCAAACTGCTCATGATAGAGCAGATCTGAGGTAATTTTTGGATTTAGAACATCAAATTCCTATAAAACCAGTGTACATTTTAAAAGAATTTTTATGACTCTCAGTTTTGCAAGACTGCATAAGTGCTCTCTCTCTCTCTCTCTCTCTCTCTCCTCTTTCTTCTCTCTCGCACACACACACACACACACACACACACACACAGACATAAATCAGAGGCATACAAAGAGCTAGATGGTGAAATCTCTGGTAGTAAAAGATTGGAGGAAAAAAAATGACAAGGTGAAAATACAATATATTATCTCCAGGGCGGCTTGTTCTACCCAAGTAAACCCTTTGGTGTCTTTCTCTGTGTAATGTCTCAACCTCATTAAAGTTTTAGTTGATGAATTAAATTATTTAATACATTAAATGGGCTTCTTTTGTGTGGAGGAGCAATGTTCTTGTTCCTGGTGCATGTGATGCTATGTATCGTCTCGGGGAGCTCCAATTTGCCACACTAATTGCGCACAGATTCTTCACAACCAGTGTAATTTCCGTAGCAGTATGAAAGATGCAGCCAGGCTGAATAAAGACAATTGGTTCCTCTTAATGTCACCTGCTCAGCTAAATAGTAGCCATCCCTTGCTGTAAAGGTTACAACTTTGAAACAGTCATCTTCAGGCAGTGAGTTGAAACTGTTCTGATTCCCTTAGCTGAATCAATGTGTGTGTGTAAGTGTGTGAGTGTGTGAGTGTATATGTATGTGTATGTGTATGTGTGTGTGTGTGTATCTATCTATCTATAATAATAATAATAATAAAACTTTATTTATACCCCGCCACCATCTCCCCAACGGGGACTCGGGGCGGCTTACATGGGGCCATGCCCAAGACAATACAATAGACCATAACATAATACAATTAAATAATACATTACATAAAATAAAACAGTACAACATAAGATCAAAACAGCAATATAACACGAGCGGGCCGCATGAATACTACATTTAAAAACTAGATTAAAAATTAAAACTCTGGGTGAGAAAGGGATCAGAATAAAACCTCGAGGGACGGGACATCAGATAGTGAACCAGTCTAGAGGATAAATATCGGGGGGGAGTAGCATAGAACATTTACTCTCCGAAAGCACACCGGAAGAGCCATGTTTTTAAATCTTTCCTGAAGGCTAAAAGGGTGGGGGCTTGCCTGATTTCAATGGGCAGCGAGTTCCACAAGCGAGGGGCCACCGCAGAGAAGGCCCTCTCCCTTGTTCCTACAAGGCGAGCCTGAGATATAGGTAGTGGCGACAGGAGGGCCTCCCCCGATGATCGGAGAGGTCGGGCAGGTTTATGATAGGAGATACGGTCACGAAGGTAGGCGGGTCCCAAACCGTTTAGGGCTTTATAAATGATGGTCTGCACCTTGAATTGGGACCGGAAGATGAACGGCAGCCAGTGGAGCTCCTTAAACAGGGGAGTAGATCTCTCCCTGTAACTCGCCCCCGTTATTAGTCTGGCGGCCGAACGTTGGACCAGCTGTAACTTCCGGGCCGTCTTCAAGGGAAGCCCCACGTAGAGCGCATTACAGTAGTCCAGTCTAGAGGTAACTAATGCATGCACCACCGTGGTCAAGTCAGACTTCACGAGGTATGGTCGCAGTTGGCGCACAAGTTTGAGTTGTGCAAAAGCCCTCCCGGCCACCGCCGACACCTGCGCTTCAAGCGTCAGCGCTGAATCCAGGAGGACCCCCAAACTGCGGACCTGTGATTTCAGGGGGAGTGCAACCCCGTCCAGCACAGGTTGCCACCCAATACCCCGATCCGACGAGCGACTGACCAGGAGGGCCTCTGTCTTGTCAGGATTGATCCTCAGCTTGTTCCTCCTCATCCAGTCCGCCACAGCGGCCAGGCACTGGTTCAGCACCCAAGGAGCTTCCTTGGAGTCAGGTGGGAACGAGTAGTGGATTTGTGTGTCATCTGCGTAGAGATGGCAACACCCTCCAAAACTCCGGATGACCTCTCCCAGCGGTTTCATGTAGATGTTAAAAAGCATGGGGGATAAAATAGACCCTTGCGGGACCCCACAGGTCAAAGGCCAGGGGTCCGAGCAGGTATCCCCCAGCTTCACCATCTGGGAACGGCCCTCCAGGAAGGACTGGAGCCACTGCAAAACAGTGCCACCGAGTCCCATCCCGGAGAGCCTCCCCAGAAGGATACCATGGTCGATGGTATCGAAAGCCGCAGAGATGTCCAGGAGAACCAGCAGGGTCACACTCCCCCTGTCCAGTTCCCTGCGGAGGTCATCCACCAAGGCGACCAAAGCCGTCTCAGTGCTGTACCCAGGCCTGAAGCCAGACTGCGAGCGGTCCAGAAAATCAGTGTCATCGAGGAACTCCTGGAGCTGCGTGGCCACCACCCGCTCCAGAACCTTGCCCAAAAACGGGAGGTTGGAAATTGGTCTGTAGTTGTTACATACAGATGGGTCTAGCGAGGTCTTTTTTAGTAACGGTTTTACCACCGCTTGCTTAAAACAAGATGGAAATGACCCCTGACCCAGGGAGGCATTTATTATAGCCACAAACCAATCCAACAACCCCTCTTTGGCCTGCTTAACCAGCCAAGAGGGACAAGGATCCAGAGCACAAGTGGTCGCCCTCACAGACCCAAGAATCCCCTCCACGTCATCCGGAAGAACAAGCCGGAAAGAATCCCACAAAATCGGACAGACAGGTGCCTCGGTTACCTCCGCTGGAACTACAATTAAGCTGGAGTCCAACTCATGGCGTATCTGAGCAACTTTGCCTGCAAAGTGGTGCGCAAAATCGCTGCACCTAGTTGCCAAGTCATCAGGAAGCCCCTGGGTCTCAGGAGGCCGCAGGAGCTCCCCAACAACTCGGAACAACTCCGATGGCCTGTTGGCCGCAGACGCTATGCGGGCAGTCGTGAAAGCTTTCCTGGCTGCTCGCAGAGCCACGGAGTAAGCCTTAATAGCGGCTTTAGCCCGTGTTTGGTCAGACACATCCCGAGATTTCCTCCAGATGCACTCTAGTCCCCTCCTCGCACGCTTCATCACAGCCAGCTCCTCAGTGAACCAAGGAGTCGACATGACTCTACGCAGCGAAAGAGGACGTTCGGGAGCGATCGTGTCAAGTGCCCTTGTCAGCTCACTATTATAGCGATCAGCCAGGACATCGACAGGATCGCCAGTCTCCAGAACAGGAAGATCCCCAAGAGACCTCAGGAGTCCATCCGGATCCATCAGCCTCCTGGGGCGGACCATCTTAATGGGTCCACCACCCCTGCGGAGGTTAGAAGACACGGCGAAACTCAAACAGATCAGATGATGGTCAGACCATGACAATGGAAGAATATTTTGCTCTTCCACTCTGACTGTCCCACCGTCCACAATGAAGACGAGGTCCAGCGTGTGTCCCGCCTGATGTGTGGGCCCAGATATAACTTGAGTCAGCCCCATGGTCGTCATGGCAACCATGAAATCCTGAGCTGCACCTGTCAAAGAGGTCTCGGCATGAATATTAAAGTCCCCCAAAACTATGAGTTGTTGGGAGACCAGGGCCGAATTGGAGACCACTTCTGCTAGCTCGGACAGAGAGACTGCTGGGTCGCGGGGTGGACGGTACACCAGCAGAATCCCCAAGCTGTCTCGGGCTCCCACCTTCAGGAAGACACACTCAAACCTCGAAGACTGCGGAACGGCGCATCTGATCAGGGCGATGGACTGCCGAAAGATCACCGCGGCTCCTCCTCCCCGCCCCCCAGCCCTGGCCTGCTGATGCACCCCGAAACCTGGTGGGCACAGCTGAGTGAGATTCACACCACCCTGCTCGTCCAACCACGTCTCGGTGATCTATCTATCTATCTATCTATCTATCTATCTATCTATGAATGATTGCTCTCATGGGACAACAACTCCAATGACAGTTGGTCCATTTCAGGACAATTCATAGTGATGACCTACATAGTTTGGATCGAGGATATCTGAAGTATCATATTCTCCTATATGACTTCTTCTTTATCGCTCACTCATTGGTACACTCCAGGAGGCCTGCAGAAGTGGCCAGGTAAGTTTTATTCTTAGGGCTTTGGGATCGTTTGGGGAGGGGGTGGCTGCTTTCTTCACTTTCCTAGGCTCATGGAGCTCATGGAGTCCAAAGGAGAAAACTGGATTGCAGGGACAGACAATTCAGTGTGCGGGAGTGGTCCCAGTAGTCTGTCCCCACAGGGCCCATACCCCATTAGAACTGGGTCTTTCAGGAAGGCCCAGATATAATGGGGTATTCCTGCTTTGTTATGAACAAATTCTCTTTTACCTGAGGCGTTGTTTAGACACCTTAGGTAAAAGTCCGACAGAGCCCAGGATATGGGCCCTGTATGGAAGGGCCCCCAGATAGTCAAACATAGAGGATAGTAAGAACATTCCAAGGCATTTTTTTTCCACTGGAGGTAAAACAGCAAATGGCGTTCCTTTCCAACTCAAATATGAGGTGGAAAATCTTACATGCACTTAACAATAATAGTGATAGTAAAAGTGATAATGTAAATAGCTCTCTGTTGCTGTTTCTTCACAGCCCAAATCTACTTACTGGTAGGACCAGTTCTGTGAAAGATCTTCAAAAAGCAGGAGTTCTCAGAAGTATTGCAACATTTTGGAGTAAAGAAATGCAATTTGATGGTTCCTCTATTTAATACACCTTGCACCATTTTGCAATGGATATAAACCTCTTCAAGAGGAACTATGCATTTTGCCTATTCCATCAAGACAGATGCACTTTGTCTGTTTTGTTATATTCCAAAAAAATATTGTCTCCAAGCTCTGCCTGGTCTACAACACAAATCTGAAGTGTGATCTTGATTTAGCTCAGTTCTATTCTAGAAAGCCCATAAGGGAGTTGATGTGTGCTTTAGTTCCTCCCCGCAGCCCCCTTTACACACCTAGGAACACAAAGCTAGATGCTGAATCTGTAATAAAGCATTATCAGACAGAATCATGAAAAGCTGCAGATCAGGAACATTTCTAACTGAGAGGAAGCTGGACCCCACAATGAAATCAATTGCTTTGCTAAAATGTCATGCTTGAGATTTGGGGAGAGCGAGGGACTCATATACTCTTCCTTCACTATCTCTTTCCATTGCACTTTATTTTATTTCATGACTGAATGAAAGAGGTATGTAAAATAAAATGGCAAGAGATAGGTAAAATATTGCAAGCCGCTCAAGCGGCAAAAGGCAAGGCTGATTCTCCACTGGGACCAGGAAGCCATGGAGCGGAACTCTATTTTACTTTAACTAGGAGGAGGGAATGGTGTGCAACTATTCAGGACCGATAGCTGAACTTCCTTCTTGTCACCAGATAAGTAATAAGTATATTCCACATGTAGCACTTCGCCATCTTTCCCTCCAAGTTACAGAAATATCCTGCCCTGAAGAGAGATTTCACTGTTGGCCATTTCAGAGGCTGTCAAAGTTTTTATATAACTACTCGGGATGAGGACAGACGAAGAATTACAATATGTATGAAAAAGGAGGAAAGCATTAGTCCAGCTGATTATCCAACGCATTTTTGTAGTCAATGTTTTCAATACATCGTGATATTTTGGTGCTAAATTTGTAAATACAGTAATTACTACATAACATTACTGCATATTGATTTTCTGCCAAATTTGTTGTATAACATGATGTTTTGGTGCTTAATTTGTAAAATCATAACCCAATTGATGTTTAATAGGCTTTTCCTTAATGCCTCCTTATTATCCAACTTATTCACTTATCCAACATTCTGCTGGCCCGTTTATGTTGGATAAGTGAGACTCTACTGTATTTGAGATTGTTAATAAGTACATGGACATTGCTGTGAACAGTCCTAACTTAGTCCCTTAAGAGTCGTGGGATAAGAGTCCTTTTACAGACCAAAAACTGGTTGAAAAAGATAAGGCAGAATAAATAGTCAAGTTTGTTTGCAATGAAAAGTGTTAAAAGTAAAGTCTTAGGGGATCTGCACTGAGATAGGCAATTTTGAAACTGTTCACAAATTATCGTAAATTGGGGTTGAGTTGCATGTTAGCCAAGGTTGCAATTAACACAAAGTTTTTTAGATTGGTGATAACATACCTCCAACATGATCCTTTCAAACTCAAAAAAAGGAAGAGCAGTAAAGTGTCAAATGAAATTCAATGTAAGCAGGTCTAAGGTATTTCTTGAAAGGGCAGAATTTCCTGATTCACATATGGCAGAGAATTACTAAGAAAGTAATATTGGGATTATGGCAGACAGATTAACAAAGATGTCGAGCCATTGTTATGACAGCTATAAAAATAAAAGGAAAATTCCTTGTTGGGCATAATTTTAAAAGGGCGCTGAAATAAAATTGCCAATATAGCCCTCATCTGGAATAATGCCAGTGTGGCCCACATCTGGAACACCACCATATTGCTGACCCCAACTACAGGCTGGGGGCTGTGTGAGATTAATCCTTGTTTTGATGTGTCAAGGTTTTAATTATGTTCAAATGGAAAGGTGTTCTGGATATTTGTGCCTTTTCATGCGTCTGCCAAGGAAATGCTTTAGGTTTGCTCACTAGGTTAACTGTTGGTACTGAAGACCTTTGCAACTTTTAAGACCAGAGCCAGGCAAATACAGACCAGACCCAGCTACAATTGTTTCTGCTATTATTTGAAGATGGTACTAATATTTTCTTTACACAGGAAATAATTGTTTTCATGTGTGTGTGTATGATTGTCTTGTGATTTATACAAAAGCTTTTGATTTTAGATACACACATATACTTCAAAGGAACTTTGCAAATCATCTCCATCCTCTCCAGCAAGCATCAAAAGCCCAAAATCCTATTTTTTTTAATTACATGCATTCTAACACAAAAAAGGTGTGATCTGCATCTCAAGACAATCCATAATATGGTAGCAGTAATGATATCTGCTATAGATATCATTATCTGAACAAAAAGTTATAGTATAGGGCAGTGTTTCTCAAACTGTGGTCCTCCAGATGTTTTGGACTTCAGCTCCTAAAAATCCCAGCCAGCTTACCAGCTGTTGGGAATTATGGAAGCTGAAGTCCAAAACATCTTGAGGAGCTCAGCTTGAGAAACTATTGTATAGGGGAACATGTAACCCTGCAAATGATTCAATTCCCATCATCCTCATCACTATCTATTGTAGCTAATGGGAGCTTGAGTACCTCAGATTCCACACCCCAAAACACATGAGGCAGATGACTATTGCAGTCATTGATGGGCAGACACAAAGGAGCAGTAGTGACAGAAATAAATGGGTGGCCAAATAGACAGTTGGATGCTATTCTTGCAAGGCTGACAACTCAATTCCCTGAAAAATCAATGAAGTCAATTTCTAAGAGCTGGATCTCTGCTGGCAATAAAAATGAGGCAGCTGCAGCCACCCCATGTCCACTGGCGAGATCTCCATTCCTGGATTTTGATCAGGGTGAAAATGAGTGATCTCAGTAAAATTCTGCTGTGTTACAGGAAGGAGGTAAAGAGAAAGGGTGATCAGTCTTTAACAGCTTCGTAATTGGCCTATCCTATGAATGATTAAGAATGAAAATAACTAATTTCCACTCATCCTACAGATTAATCAGATCACCTTTTTGTGCCCCCTCCTCTATTTGCTCAATTGCTGTAAGAAACAATTTCTCCTTTCATTCTGACAAATAAAGTGGCAGGATATAATAATTAGTTAATGAAAAAAGAGCTTACTTTTTCACAGAATCATAAAACCACAAAATTGGATGAAATCACAAAGGCCATCTAGTCCAGCCTAGCAAAAATGCAAAAATTAAAGCACTCCAGAAAGATGGCCACCCAACCACTTTCTAAAAGAAAGAAGAGTCTGTCACTTTTTGTCAGGACCATGGGGCCAGATGAGAAGGAGGGCCTCCTCCCAGCAGCAGAATCTGAGCCTCAGAAAGAGGAACAACTCGATTGCTACTAAGGCTGAGCAAGATCAGGCCTTTCCAATTATGGAAGCACCTGAGCTGGATCAGGAGGAGGAAGAACAGATGTTGGCTCACCCTGCCTAACTCCAGCTCAGGGTCAGTGCCATCCAGCTGTAATTGTCTAATCGATTTGCTGAAAGAAGAAAATAGCAGCTGCAAAGTTTTATCAGGAACTGCATAAAAGGCTGGTGTTTGGAACACTTGTCTGCTGGAAGCAAATGTTTGGTGATACAGCTGTGAATCCTTGATGCTTTTGTACTTTGAACCTTTGGACTACACTTGTGGATATTGGACTTGTGCTTTGAACCTTGGAAGACATTTGGACATTAGATCTATGCTTTGAACCCTGGACTTCAACTTGACTATAGGAAACGGACTTATGTGTATTTTGACCCCTTGGAATGGACATTGGAATTTGGCTTGCTGGCTCCTGTTTACTAAATTGCCAACAGTGTTAATGTGACGGCGCGAGTGGCGCCATCTATATGTTGGAACTATAAGTTGCAAGATTTGAATTGTTGTATCATGCCTGATTTTGCCCTTACCCTGTAAATGTAGTTGGATTGGTTATTTATATCTGTCAATCAATGTTGTTTGTACCTGTTATATTGCTCACTCAGCAAAACTGTTTGGCTCCACCTCTTCCCCGAGTAAAACTGTGTTTCCTCCTTTTCATTCCATCAGCAAGTTCTCTATCGGAGGGACGTGAAAGAGAGGCTTGGCTCAAAAAGCCCTTCAAAAGTTACCTCTCAGCACCAATTCTGAGGTTCTTACCCTTGGGACTCACACTTCATGTTCAGGGCCAACCTGAACAACGTTGAGGAGTCTCAAGCGCCTTCACATCAGTCCTTTGGCAACAGAGGAAGACTCTTGTCTTCAGATATAGGTCATTGGACTGAGGCTGAGTTTGCTCCGGCATTCACAGCCAGAGAAAGAGGGATCTAGAAGGCTCCATGGACTTAAACAATCAAAGACTGTAATGTATATTTTCTTTTACCCCCTTTGTGAACAATAAACCCAGTTTTTGAGTTATCTACAGTGTTTTGGTCCTTGGGAGTTCCAGTTTCCCTAAAGGAGGGCAAGAAGCAATCCCCTGGGGAAAGATGTCACCTCCATGCCTCTTTCACTAAGAGTACAGCCCCAGGCGTGACGGCACAGTTAAATCCTAGCCTGCTTCTTACAATTCATAGAAGAAAGACTGCTGATGACTGACAAGATATTCAAGAAGTTCTTCCAAATGTTTAAGTGAAATCTTTGAACCCACTGTTCCATGTTCTACCACAACATACTATTAACTAATCATTATTAACTTACTATGACCTCTAGATGCTTTTCATGTGTAATATTGTCAAAACCAAGTATAATTCACCCTTTATTTTTGTGTCTGAATTTTTTGTGCCTAAATATGTTACCTAAGATTTAGCTGAAATTCATTTTGTAAGTTGTGTCCCTGTTGTCTACTCTGATAAAGTAATGCTGAAATCTGGTTTTAGCTACAAATCTGATAGGAAGGACCCCTAATCCTTCACCCAAATCAAAGGTGGGAACTGCGTGGGGCCAGTGGTGAATTCTATTCCGAAGAGTCAAAAACAGGATACACCTTCTCGCACACTAAGCCAAAATACTTTAATTTTCCTCTGCAGATTTTCTCAAAATGGCAGCCATTTTGTGAGAGACTACGGGGGTTCTCAACATGGCAAGAAGAAGTGAAGACATGATTCCCCAGATACTTTTCTCAGAGCAATTGCAGGATAAAATGGAAGCCTTTGGAGACAGAACAAGATTCTGGAAGACCTTATGAGAGTGAGATAGGCAAATTTTCATGTGTTACCAGGTACTATGTGCTTATATGGCAAAAAAATTACCTGAAAATGATTTTTAAAGGCATGTGTGAGGATTTCAGAATCCAGAAATGGATCCAGGAGCCACAAGGTACCCAAAGAGTACCATTTATGATGTTGAACAGCATTGAGATCAGAGTAGGACCCAATGTGACTCCAGTTGTCAATTTTTTCCAAGCTGCAGAGGCATCACTGATAGACATTATTTGGGTTCAACTCATTAATTGCAAGTTAACAGAAAGTTACATTGTCTAGCTCAGTGTTATCCATACATTTGGTCCATGGACTAGTGCTGGTTCATAAGCATTTTGCTTCTGGGCCCTGAAGGGTTTCCAGGAACAGAAACAATTATAGCTAATGAACACAAATCTGGCATCAGACCCTCACCCATTGGGGAAAAAACGTCCAGTTCCTCATACCATACAGTTTGAGATACACTGTATTATTACTTTTTTGCTATCTTTTACCAGTATTTACTAGTGCTGTGTTTGTGTCTGCAAAAAAATAGTGTGGAATGTTGTGTTTAGAGGCCAGAAATTCTTAGCAGTAAGAATGTAAGCTGCACAGATATCTGTAAGAATCCGGATTTATTGTTCTGTAGTTCCTTCCATCTTCAAGGCCACAGGTCAATTGTTCTAACATTCCCAGGCACACAATAGAAACCCAAGGTTTGTTATGTATTCTTAGTCCAGGACATTCTAACAATCCTGACCTGGATCAAAGGAAACATCGACTACAAACATTACTTCTGTCTTTTCCCTTCAGATATAAAAACCACAAAAATAATTGTAAACTTAGAACATTTGAACAACAAGCATTTAGAGGTATGGCACATTACAATGTTTATCGAAAACAAAATTTCACAAATGAACCATGAAAAACAGGTGTTTTGGCTGATGCAAGGCTCATAAAAAAGGTTTCATCATGTAATTTAATTACTGAGATAGTTTGGAGCGTGATGTGTAGATGTTTTAGATAATATTGACAATGCGCCCTGAGGCATGTGGAATTGCCAGATTTGCCACAGCAGAATTAGTAAAAAGATCAGAACTGGTTGCAAGGCCATCATAGTATGACTGAATTCAAATAGCGGTGCTATTACAGTTGGTGTACTCGTAACCCTAAGGACTTCTAAAGAAAGCGGGGGCATCTGTGGGGCTGCAGGGCAAATCCAGCAGGTAGCAGGAAAAACCCATGACTCACGCCCCACATCGCCTCCTTCCCCATCCCAAGGGGGAAACTGTTGCTGCCTGGCTTCCCACTAAGCTTTCCCCAGCTTGCCTTATGAGAAGAAGGGAAGCCTCCCTTCTTCTCGGGGCTCTTCTAGGACAGAGCCAGGATGAAGCCCAGCCCGCAGTAGCTGTATCATGTGATGTGCTCTGGTGGGCTCCATCCTGACTCCACCCAGGAAGCATCCTAGGATGAAACCCAGACCTCGTTTAATGAGGTCCTTAGTGTCAACCTGATGGATTTCTCCCATATCAGATCATAATATTGTAGTTTAAAAGCCAGAAAATATGATAAAACCAGTGATTATTTTAAAAAGCAGAAACTAAAATAACAGTGCACACTTGTAGCACCTGCAGGCAAAGCCACATTATTTGTGGGTAATAATGAAAGCAATGACCACAGCATATGAACATTAGAAAGTTCAAAACAGTAAATTAGCATAGAGTTGTAGCCTTGAATGTCTATGGATTCAGAAAATGTAAGTTGTAGTGATGAAAAATGTTTTTGTAGTTATATCTGTCAATAGGGATATTTTTAAATAAAAAGAATACATTTGTGCTGAAACAAAACTACCTAAAACATTTATAGAGTCATTGGGTGCCACCCAATGTGGTCTGTACTGCCAAGATATGCTATAAGTACTGTGGCTGTGCATAATTTTGATTCTCTGTCCTAAGTCAGATATGAGACGTAAAATTCATGCATGTGACATGATATCTGACACGGATTTCACCCACACCAAAAATTTAAGAATCAAAACTTTTACCTGGTATTTTTGCATAACTTACATAAACATCGTAACTCTCTGTGACAGTTTTAATTCACAGAGCAACCAGGTACTCCTGGGAGGTGAAGCCAAACGAGTTGCCATGTCTCTCAGCCAATCAGGGCTATAGAATGGGGGAGAGAGAGGAAGCAAAGGAACGACCATTGCTCTTTAAATTCCCAAGTGCCTTGTGGCGTCCTCCATAAGTGATTGGGAAGGGAACGGACGGAGCTCAGTGCTGAGTTATTTTTTAGTGCACGTTTTTCAGGAAGGCAGGCACTAGGAGAAAGAGAGGAGGAGTCGGCAATAGCTTCAAGCCAAGGCTTTACTGCTGCTTACTTCTTTTTAGCCTCCATTAGTGATTGGGCAGGGAAAGGGAAATGGACCAAGCTCAGAGCTGGGTTTTTACTTTTTAGTGTTAGTTTTGCACGCAGGAAGACAGGCACTAGGAGAGAGAGAGAAAGGGAATTGATGATAACTTAAAGCCGAGGCTTTACTGTTTCCTTCTTTTTGGGAGAGGATGTGCATCTTTTGCCTTTAGTTTCTAACTCTTCTAGGGACTGCAAGTCTATTTTGCAAGGCACAATTCTTTTTGGGTTCATTTTGAGGGTATCACTGTCTTTTAGGGCTAATGTCTGTGTCTATTTTGTGTGCGTTGGTTGGTTGAGTTCTAGTTTTACTGGATCTTCTGTATACGTCTTGTGGGTCCTGAAGTGGTTGTGAAATCCCAGGAAGCACATGACATTATACTGTTGTGCTGCCTCAAGTCATAGGCGGAGAAAATGAGTCATGGCCATTGTTCTGCTAGTGGACCTGGAGATTCCTATAAAATATTTCTCTAGGAATCTTTCAGCATAACTCTATGGACAACATATGTTGTTCTCAGATAAAAAAAATGAAGTGCTATTTATTTTCCCACTTTCACAGGGGTTCTGTGGGGATAACTTTAGGTTTCTTTTAAAGGAGATTTTATTTCTAGAAACATTAAGAATTTACTAAAAATTTGTGGATGACCCAAACGTTCTGACATTTGATGGGCTTGCTTGCAGTGGAAAATGTGTCTTGTCCTCTGAGTCCACGCCAGTCCACTGCAGCCAGTCATAGCAACATAAAAAGATCTAATTCTATTTCAAAAAAAAGTAAAATTCCCCAAAATCAGTAGATGTGCTAATCCTTCTGAAACTTGGAGGGAATGATGCCCTGATTATGTTATGTATTTGTAGAGAAATTCAAGAAACACTGGTCTAAAGGAAAAGTCCCTGTACTGTCAGGCTTGGAGACAACTTGCAATGAATAGGCAAAGTATGCCAATTGAAACCAAATTTGGTTGCTTTTACTTCATTTTTCTCGGGATCACCCCTCGGAAAAATAATGAGAATGTCCAATGTCCAATTCTTTAAGCATCGCATCCTCCTGTTCAGTAGCTAATTTGGTATCTTCAGATACCCCCAAAAATGATAGCACAGAAACATTCACTGCAGGCTCAGTAAATAAGATGTGTTAAAGTATGAGCTTTCAGCTATCACTCTGGTCAGTGCCAGTTATCTGAGCAGTGGGAATAGAGAGTAATCATTAGCTGTGTATTCCAACTGATACTTTAATACCTCTCTAGTTTACCAAGCCTGCAGTAACTATCTTGAAGCAGCGGAAACATATGCAATGAGATTTTGAAACCTCTTGGCATTTCCCTTCTTCCCTAATTGTTGTAACGTCATTCACGATGAAGAGTTCAAGAAGGTTTCAAAAGCTCTAACCATCTTTGTACTATGTTTTAAACATTTAATTGGTCTTTTAAAAGTATTAAAGTATTAGCTAACTATGCCATTTGTTGTTTTGATGTAGGTAAAGTTGGTCTTTTATTGGGCATCCTTGTGTTGTGAAAGCCATTTGGAAAAAAGCAGCTAAAAGAGTGACCTGCCAAAAATCTTACCATATATCCATATCTACCTTAGGAGTTGGTATATCTATTTCCTACCCTTCTGTTCAGGGCACCAGAGACCACAGAATAGGGTTTGCCAGGGTCAGACAACATAGGGGCCATTTCCCAAAAACAAGCACCCACATCAGCCCCAAATATGATTTTTAAATTAAAATCACAATTGGAATTAATTGAATATACATTTCTGGTTATGTTTTGGGAGAGGGTTGTTTCCTATTTTATGCCCAAAAACACTACAGAGGGAAATGGCATCTTTGAATCTAGGGAAGGCAAAACAAAAACAAGTGATATATTTCACGTCCCCTAACACATAATTCCCCTAGGACAGTGTTTCTCAACCTGTAGGTCCCCAGATGTTTTGGCCTTGAACTCCCAGAAATCCTAACAGCTGGTAAACTGACTGGGATTTCTGGGAGTTGTAGGCCAAAAAACCTGGGGACCCACAGGTTGAGAACCATTGCCCTAGTAGATAGCATGGAGTGTGTGTAGCCTTCTAGGGTCTCCTAGGGGACACAGGGGATATTTTCCCCCATAAAGAATCAAGAATAGAGTCAAAAGCAGAATGAAGACATGCTTTTATTGCTATTCATATGCCAGCATCCAAGATGACAATCTGGCACTGAAGCAAACATGTACTAATAATCATAAATATCAGTTTTGGAAAATCCAACCAGCACAACCTGAATGTTCCTTTTCCTCACAATCAAGTCTCCTCCTGTTTCCACTTTAGCAATTCTAAAAATGATTTCTTTCATCTACTAACCTCCAGGTCTTCTTGTTGTGCTTTATAGGCAAAAACCTGCCAGTCCCAAACTGATTATTTTATTTCTATTTTATTATTTGTTTTTATTATGAAACTGTCTGAAGTTTCTAATTTGGAAAGTTGTTTCATAAGTATATTTTATGTAATTAACACCTGTCAGCTTTTCAATAAGTCTTCAAATCAACTAAGATCCAACTACACCTTCCTGCTTCTTTTCGATTTGGGGTATATCCAGGTATTGCTGCTGTCTGTCTAAGCTGTCAACAGATTGGGAGTTGTTTTGCTTTGTGCTATAAAACATAGATGCTTAAATATGACAAGAAAACAAAGAATAAAACAATAGATTAAACTAAAAACAATGGATTCACTGAAACTTCATCTGTGTACTCTTGTGGGCATCATGACCTTCATTTTACTGCCAATTGTGCAGCAAACAAGCAATAACCAAGTGCAGTGCTATTGCCTACTAGAATAGATGGGCCCTCTTGCTCTAAGAGGCATTAGAAACTATGCAGCTCTGTGGAGGGTTCTGTCTCTCTCAAAAACACTGAAAAATGTTAAATGCCTCTAAGTGCTTCAGAAAATCATTTTGGGAGCCCCTTGTCATTTAGAAGTGCTTGTTTTTGCTATGGAGAGATTTGAGGAAATACCTTTTTTTTTTTTTTTTTTGTACCGACGAGCAATATTAGGGTTCCTGCTTCTTCTTGTGAAATTGCCAAAGTCTGGCAAATATATTATGACATTCTCTGTGATAATTCAGTAAAAGAATCAATTGTTATGAGGGAATCATAGGATAAGACATTTTGGAGATACATGCTCAGCTTCTTCCATTCCTTCTGTGTTACTGCAGGAATTGCTCCAATGCATTCCTATGTCAAATGCATATGGAAATGAAAGCTTGGAGTGCCTGGAGTGGAGTTGGCTGTGAAAAGGAAAATGCTACTGGTAAAAAGACTATATTTCATGGTGTGTTCAAATAAATGCTATGATATAGAATCAAGGGACAGTAAAATGTTCCAGATCATGTGTTTTTTCTTCCATTTATTTACATAATGTTTTTCACAGGTTGGAGAAGCCTTGGGTTCCTGGAGCATGTAATCTGCTGTATCAGAGAAGAGAATGCAGCATGTTTGCCTAGCTTAACAGAACACGACCCAATGGAATTGTTACCAAAGAATGAACATGTCAATAAGCATTATTTTATATTTAGTTGCACTGGAATGGTGTTCAACAGTAAAACAGAGCTAGATGAAGAAAGGTACAACTGCTGTTACCATTTGGTATTTACACTTTATTTCGTGCAGGCAAATTCTGTAGTAGAATACCATTGTGAATTCATTTTCTTTATAATACATACTTTATAATACATACAAACTTTAAAAGTACATTTATGTTACAATACAGTTTGATACAACCTGGACACCCAGAGCTTTATCCTGTGGTATATTGCTGAATACTGTGCTTTTACTTTGCTGAGAGGACCAGCACATTTTCCCAAACAACAACACAATGCTTGGGTACATGATGGACATTATGGGGTAATTTCTAAATGTTTTAAATGTTATTTTGGGGTGCAGGGTGGGTGGCTCTCCAAGTTCCATTGAGGGGCAAATTTGCTTCCTAAATGTTAGCAGTTGCTTACCCTGCTTTAATGCATGGAAAAATCTTGTTTTTTTCATTCACACATATGACAGTGGATTTCTGAGAATTCCCCAATTTTTCAGTTAAGTTTCTTGTCAAGGGTGAGAAATATACTAATATTCTTTGAGTTCTTATTAGAAATGCTGCCAAAAAATTTGTAACTAGCATAAATTATCTAGCATTTTGTCTGAGAACTTCATTGCACAAAAAAGACTAACTGGCATTGCTCCTATCACACAACACCATGTGCATCTCATTGTTGGCCTGCCTCCTCCAAGAGATAAACCTGCCTCATGCTATTGATGGGCAAGCCCATCAATAGATGCAGATTTCACCACATTCCTGCCTTTTATCTGGTACAATGGAGCCATTCTGCTTCTGTGTTAACATATTAGCATTGAAGTTACATCAAGGCGTTGGATTCTTCTTCCCTACCACTTTCCTGCTTCCCCTTCACTATTGTCAAGGCAGTAATTGTTGATTTCAAGTTTTATTTTCTTTGCCATTAAAGGTGAAGGTAAAGTTTTTCCCCTATAGATGCCTCCAAGGTCATGTGGCCACCATGACTGCATGGAGTGCTGTTACCATCCCACTGAAGCGGTACCTATGGATCTACTCACATTTGCATGTTTTTGAACTGTTAGACTGGCAGAAGCTGGGGCTAACAGCAGGAGCTCACCCTGCTCTGTGGGTTCAAATTGCAAACCTTTTGGTCAGCAAGTTCAGCAACTCAGCAGTTTAACCCACAGTGCACTGGTGCTCCTTTGTTATTAAACATTGCTGGAATTGTGAAATGGCATAAAAACTATTTAAAATATGAAGCAGCAGAAGTGGTGGAAGATGGGGTTACAAGATAATGCAGAAGTAGCAGAAGACACAGACTGGTGAATTGGTGCAATTGTATAAATGCAGGGATGTGTGATAACGAGGGTGCTCACACTAGTATGATGCTGCTATTTGTTATTGTACAACTGCCATAATATAGCAGCTTTGTGCAATAAAATCCACTGTGTTACTCAGACTGCTCGTCCCAGCTGATACTACCATTAGCCAGAGCAGTGGTGCTATATTTAGCAGTAAATTGTGTGGGGACAACTGGAGGGCAGAACAGAACTATGTTTCAGATGGCTGAGCTTACATATCCTTGCATGACCTACTACACAGGTGCATCAGAGTGTGCTGGACTTTTATCAGTATCAAAGTAAGATCCAACTGTACATGGAAGACATGGGTGCCGTTTTGTACTCTGAGTCAGATACTGAAATATTGTGGGCTGGCTCTGCTGCTTGCTTTTACACAGTTTATTTTCTCATTGGTATATTGCTAAATAATATAAGAAAAACCCAGATGTTCATTCTGTTTTCATCCCATTGATAGGTGGAAAAGGAGAGTAGAATTTTTCAATGAGAAGGAGGAAATGTGCTGCTCATAGTGTTCCTCCCTGCAGGCATCAATCACAATTTTCCCCAGAATGCTTCCTCAGACACTGTTGCATCATCACACAGTCATTGGCAGGAGCATTCCAGGGATGAAGATTATGTTATTCAGCAGCCCCTGGGAGAACTATTGATGCCAGAAAACCAGTGCTAGCAGAATTGATAGGTGCTGGGAAGAGAATAATAAAATGATAAGCTACTTCTGCCCCCTTCTCCTGACCTCATGGAGATAAGATGAAAGGCCTCAATTGAGAAATTCCACCTTAGATTCAATGCCCATCCTTATTTTTATTTTCTTCTGTGATGCTTTTTAATTGAAAAGTTATGTTTCTGAAGTGAAGTGAGTGGATCTAAACAAGACAGTTTGTACGTGCACAGTACATACTTGTGTTGTAGATATTAGTGCCATTCTAATATCCCTGTGTTATTTTCTATCCGTTTTATAATGATTCCTGTACCTAGGGCTCTGTTTACCTTTTTTTTAGTTTGACAGCTGCAATGCAATAAGCCATTTTCAGTGTTTTCAGAAACAATGACTGAAACTTCTCTTTCCGGAGTAGCAACAGCTAATTTAGGGCCCTCTATTGTGTACAGGCATGAATTTGTTTCCAGTATGCATTAGTTTGTACTTACCCACATTCAATTTTCTAAGTCATTTTATTGCCCAACACTCTGATTATGTAAGAACTTCCTCCAGTATATTTTCATGGTCTATTTGATGTTGTCTTGGTATATATTATTCTCAGATTTCTTTCCTCTCAGCCATCCTCCCAGGTCTATGGGAATCAGAATCCAAAATGACTAACAGATTAGAGAGCTGAGACAAAACTAAAAAAATGAATGTCAACAGTAAAAAGGATCTAGTAGTCTTAATAGATCACAAGCTAACATGAGTCTGCCGGGTGATGCAGCAGCAACAAAAGTCAATGTGATTCTAGGCAGCATCAATATAAACATAGCATCTAGACTGAGTAAAGTAATAATACCATTCTATTCTGTTTTGGTTAGTCCTCAACTGAAATATTGTTTCCAGTTTTGGGCACCTAAGTTTACAAGCTGGAACGTGTTAAAGAGGAGAGTAACCAAAATGATAAAAGCTCTGGAAGCTCCCTTTGAGGAGTGGATATGTTTATCTCAGCAAAAAGAAAATTAAGAGGTGACATGATAGCTATATTTAAATATTTGAAAGGTTGTCATATTGAGGATAGAGCAGGCTTGCTTTCTGCTGCTCTACAGATTAGAGCAGCAGAAATCTGAGGAAACGTTAGGAAAAAACATCCTGATGGTAAGAGCTGGTTGACATTGGAATATGTTGGCTCTGCAGTAGAATCTCCTCCTTTTGGGATTTTAAAAAAAGAGACTGAATAGCCATCTGCCAGGAGTGTTTTGGTTGCATTTTTCTGAATATCAGAATAGGATTGGACTGGATGACCCACTTCCAACTCTGTGATTCTATGATTATGTTATAAAAGAGTAGCAGTACAATACATGTATCATCTGATAACAGTAAACTTCAAATCTCTATACCTAGAACAGTGATAAGTGAGTTGGTTTTATACTATAACTCTACCAATCTTGTCTATTGGTAATTGTGGCTGGGGCTTATGGAAGGTGTGGTCCAAGACACATAGGAGGGGCCAGGTTGCTTTCCATGATGGGAAACTAAATATCAGAAGAGTCAAAATGAAGCACACTGTAGGTTATTAAATGCCAATACATGTACAGTTTTCCCTCACTACTTCGCAGTTCACTTTTAGCAGATTTGCTGTTTTGCGGTTTTTCAATAAACTCTAAAAGACTGTCAGCTCACTATAGCCACACCCAAATGAAGACACAAGACTTGCTCTGTGATCACTGGAAACTTTTACTACAGGAAACATTGACATCTAAAAAGCCAAGAGTGCCAGGCATCAGTTAGCACTCTCTTATATACCCTCCCCCTCATTCAAAGATACAATTCCCGCCAGACAAAAACCCCACGAAATCCCCCCGCCAAAACCCGCAGCCGTTTCTTCTCAGGGTCAGGCGTAGCAGGTGTCTTATCAGCCTGGAATGTCAGTGGCCCTGGTTTCTGGCGCCACAATCCAGGCCCTGAAAACTGGGTTCTGACAAGACTATTATAAATCATAAAAAATTACATTTTACAGCCTAAGGAAGGGAGGAAGGAGAAGCCAAAGGGAGAGAAAAGGAGCCCAACGGCAACAGGAGGAGAAGGAAGCAATTTATCAACACACGATTGGTTGATAACGACTTAAAATAATTTATAAGTATTAAAATAAATGTCCCTACTTCGCAGATTTTCACTTATTGAGGGTGGTCCTGGAACCTAACCCCCACAATAAGTGAGGGAGAGTCCTCTAGCACCATCTTCTGGAAACTGCCATCCTGAAAGGCCAGAACCACTACAAAACATTGCCTCTAAACTATAACACAGAAAGGTGGGGGGTTTTTTCCATGTCAGGAGCGACTTGAGAAACTGCAAGTCACTTCTGGTGTGAGAGAATTGGCCATCTGCAAGGACGTTACCCAATTTTTTTTGTGTTTTTACCATCCTTGTGGGAGGCTCTCTCATTTATTTATTTATTTATTTGCAGTATTTATATCCTGCCCTTCTCACCCTGAAGGGGACTCAGGGGGGATCACAATGTACATATATATGGCAAACATTCAATGCCATTAGACAAACAACACACAGACAGACACAGAGGCTATTTAACTTCCCAGCTTCTGGCTTTGTGAGGATATGCTCGATTCCAGCCACAGGAGGTGCTGCTGCTTCATCATTCACTGTGACGACGAATCCTTTTTGATAGAGTACTTCCTCGTCCGGTGTTGTAAATCAGTTAAATTAGCCTCCCTGCATAAGCAGTAGCTAAATTTTCCTAATTGACAGATGCAACTGTCTTTCGGGTTGCTTAGGTCAACAACGAGCAGTGCTATTTTTTATTTTAATTGTCGGGTGCTCACTCCAACACGGGCTGGCCTCGAACTCATGACCTCTTGGTCATAGTGACTTATTGCAGCTGGCTACTAACCAGCCTGCGCAACAGCCAGGGCCTGAATGGAGCTGGAGCTGATAGAGGGAGCTCATTCGCGCTCTCCTGGATTGGATTCAAACTGGCAACCTTCAGGTCAGCAACCCAACCTTCAAGTCATCAGTCCTGCCAGCTCAAGGATTTAACCAACTGCACCACCAGGGATTCTTAAACAGAAAGGTGTTCCATAAGAATAATGGTTGCTGGAAGCAGAAATCACTAAGAGGTCCTGTAGAACCAACAAATAAATTCCTTTGTCTAGTTTCAGGTACAAAGCACCCACCAAGATGAGCAAAGTTGTGTCAGACCCTGCACTGGCTAGAAATACAGATGAGATTGATCTAAGAGGTAATTTATGTGTCAGGATGCCAATGTCTCCATGACTACAGAATTTAATTAATAACATTATGTAACAAAATTTGAAAAAAATCTGTTCTGGTTTGAAAGTATTATTTCCTGTTTAATAGTGTGGTACTTACTTTGAAAGTAGTAGTTATACTTCAGAAACTTCATTTTTGTGGCTGCCACAAACTAGGTTGAATTAGCTAAGACTTGATGAGATATTCATTGAAAAAATACCACAAAATGTGCTGCAGAATGGTCTGCAAAAACAAATATTTTTCAATTTAATAAACTTTCTCCATGTTTTTATGATAGAACCAATTAGGAAATAACATTTATAGCTCAGGAAAAAATTGTGTTACATAGTGTAATAGCTCAAAGAAAAAAAGAAATCTGCTATTGTCTTCTCTCTAGACTGAGTTCATGCGTTCACTTGAAAATTTCTACAGTAGTGATGTACCACTAGTTATTTTCAAGGAACTGAATGCTAGATTGAGCTCTGTCAAGTACATAGCATGCATTACAATAGAAAACAACAACATTTTTGGCAACTCTCATGGGCAATAGTGTCAAGGACTCAGAGAAATGTAAGTATAGAGCTGAATCACAGTAACAATTCAAATGGAGCCGAAAAATAGAAAGACAGATTTTAAATTTTAATTTGAAATACAGAACACTTTCTCTTAAAGGTGTAGACCTGAAATGCGTAAACTGTTCTCTGGTCTCTTTTGAAGGGTTGTGAGCAATAGTATTAGTAAACAAAGCATTCAACTATTTCATTCTTGAATAAAATATATAAAAATCTCTATATTTCTATGCCAATAATAAAAATCAGTGTATGTTTGTATTAGGGCTGTGCAAAAAATCGTATCAGCTTCATATGTTGGATCTATTTTGTTAGATTTGTGTATATGATGTGGGTGGTGCTCATGCAAAAAGTTGTAGTTTTGCATAAGTTGCATAAGCCTCATTATTCTCTCACTGTCGCAGATCAGACACTTTTATGGCTGTGCTGTAATTTTTTGTAAATAAGTAGAAAAGACGCTCCTGTATGGAACAGAAAAACAGAAAATGGACTTTATTTGTTCCTCATGCTCATAAGCAGCTGTTTTTGAGCTGAGAAGGATAAGGGAGAAGGAAAGTGAAAGA
This sequence comes from Anolis carolinensis, assembly GCF_035594765.1. Classification (NCBI taxonomy): domain Eukaryota; kingdom Metazoa; phylum Chordata; class Lepidosauria; order Squamata; family Anolidae; genus Anolis; species Anolis carolinensis. The sequence goes on along the minus strand of NC_085843.1, from coordinate 37,221,005 downwards.
GCAAGATTCATGGCTTTATGGTCCCCCTTATCTACATCACTGTCAGAATGTATGTATTCATGTGGGTGAGTATATTTGTGACAGGTTTCCTATTGGTTTCCACTTCCAGATATCACTGTAAACCCCACCAATGAGAGATCTGGACCACACCTGGAACACAGAACCCCCATGACCAACAGAACATACTGGAGGGGTTTGGATGGACTGATCCACCAGGGTGGGAGTTGTAGTTAACTATGAATCCAGAGAGAGTACTCTGAATTGCATTGATCATAGAACTGGACTACACTTGGCACACAGAATCCCCATGACCAACATAACATTCAGGAGGAGTTTTAGGGGACTGATTCACCAGGGTGGAAGTTGTAGTTCACCCTGCATCCAGAGAACTCTCTGAACCACACCGATGATGAATCTAGACCATACTTGGCACACAGAACCCCCATGACCAACATAACATACTGGAGGGTTTTGGGAGGTCTGGCCCAAAATGGTGGGAGTTGTAGTACACCCTGCATCCAGAGAGCACTCTGAACACCACCAATGATGGATCTGGCAAACTTGGAACACAGAACTGTCATGACCGACAAAACATACTGCAGGGGTTTGAGGGGACTGACCCAGCATGGTGGTAGTTCACCCTGCATCAAGAGAGCACTCTGAACCCCACCAATGATGGATCTGACCCACATTTGGCACACAACCCCCATGACCATGTTGAAGTACTGGTGGAGTTTGAGGGGAATTAGCCTGGCATGATGGGAGTTGCAGTCCACTCTCATCCTTATGCACTTTCTTCATGAGACCATTTATAAAATAAAAAATGACTTTTTCAAATTACCAAATACCTAACCTGGGCATTCCCAGGTACCTAAACTAGTATGTAGTAAAAGTGAAATTTTCTTTGTATGTTTGATGTTTGCATCTATGTTTTGTGGGTCTCTTCCAACTCTATTATTCTATGAAAGGAATGAAGCTCTTGCACATTTAATGGTTGCATAGAGGTAGAATTCATAAACAATAATGAGTCTTGTGATATCCCTAAAGACCAATTGATTCAGCATAAGCATTTTAAGTCATGGATACTTGGTTTGGATTTAACTTCTGGACTGAGCATAAGGTAGGATAATAATTTTCATTGTATCGCCCCCTGCAACGCTAAAAAAATTGGAGAACAGAGGAAAATTTAGTGTGAAGGAGCAGAATTTTTATGTGGGGACAATGTTCTCAGCACTACTATCCCATTGCCATAACATCAACTTTAAAACTTTTTTTTGCCATAACTGTAACATAGATTAGCATAGCTATTCTCTGGAAGTAATTGTAGTGCAAGCAGGAAACGCTTTCTTACCTCATGAGAAGACATAATGCTGAACTAAAGGATTGGCATTTTAGGAATGTGGATATTTTATAGAGAAATTGCTCTCATACTTCCATTGCTTTATTTTTGCCTGAGTTCCATATCCACGCAAAACTACGTATTCATAGAAATTTGATAAATTGGTCAAACAGTTGCTTGAGTGTTTCATCAATCTTTCCTTACATTTGGCCTGAATCCCAAGTAAAGAAGCTAAGTACATAATTCATAATAGATGTTACACAGTGAGTTTTGGCTCTGATGTTATTGAATGCAAAGGAGACATTTCTGTGTATACGTGAACATCTGAGTGTTTTTCTTCCAAATACACCATGCTATTGGAATATAATATAGGAATATAATTATTCTCGGCAATCATCATGGGCATCCAGAATCCAAAGATAACTTTTGATAGAGAATAACTTTGATCTGGGAGTCACTTCTGTTAGCTATTGTCAGCACTAAGAAGTAACCGAGTAAATAAAACTCCATACCAATCAGTTACTGAACTGTCTTTGTTTCTATATTTGGATGGCCTCTTCCATCTGTTGTCCCCACCATTGATGCTGTGTCTTTTCTTCCACACCCTTGACCATCCACATGTCAGGGGGCACACTGTACATTACTTACTTACTTAGGCGATCCCTCGTAGCTCGAGGACGATTGTCTTCCATCTTGGGTGTGTGTTCTTAGGTGGCTGAAGAGACCGATTCTTGACCCGCATATTCTCCCGCAGTGAGGACATCAGTTTCCAGGTGGAAGGCGGTCCTGGTCGGGGTTAGCTTGACGCTCCTTCCTCTTGGCACGTTTCTCCCTTAAGCCCTCTGTTCGTGCCTCTTCGAACTCCGCAGCACTGCTGGTCACAGCTGACCTCCAATTAGAGCGCTCAAGGGCCAGGGCTTCCCAGTTCTCAGTGTCTATGCAACAGTTTTTAAGGTTGGCTTTGAGCCCATCTTTAAATCTCTTTTCCTGCCCATCAACATTCCGTTTCCCATTCTTGAGTTCGGAGTAGAGTAACTGCTTTGGGAGCCGGTGATCGGGCATTTGGACAACGTGGCCAGTCCAGCGGAGTTGATGGTGTAGGAGCATCGCTTCAATGCTGGTGGTCTTTGCTTCCTCAAGCACGCTGACATTTGTCCGCCTGTCTTACCAAGAGATTTGCAGGATTTTCCTGAGGCAACGTTGATGGAAATGCTCCAGGAGTTTGGTGTGACGTCTGTAGACAGTCCACGTTTCGCAGGCGTAGAGCAGGGTTGGGAGGACAATGGCTTTATAAACAAGGACCTTGGTATCTCTATGGATTTCCCGGTCATCAAACACTCTGCCTCATACGGAAAAATGCTGCACTCGCAGAGCTCAGGCGGTGTTGTATTTCAGTGTCAATGTTGACTTTAGTGGAGAGGTGCCTGCCAAGGTAGCGGAAATGGTCAACGCTTTCTAATGTTACACCGTTAAGCTGTATTCCTGGCTTTGCAGAGGGATTAGCTGGTGCCTGTTGGAAGAGCACTTTGGTTTTCTCGATGTTCAATGAGAGGCCGAGCTTCTCGTATGCTTCTGCGAAGGTGTTTAGAGTGGCTTGTAGGTCTTCTTCTGAATGCGCACAGACTACGTTGTCATCAGCATATTGGAGTTCTATAACAGATGTTGTGGTGACCTTGGTTTTGGCTCTCAGTCTGCTGAGGTTAAATAGCTTGCCATCTGTCCGATAGATGATTTCCACTCAACAAGGTGAAGCTTCCCATCAACAAGGTGAAGTATCATAGCAATGAAGATGGAAAATAAGGTAGGGGCAATACATCCCTGCTTGACACCTGATTCCACCTTAAATGGGTCACTTTGGGAGCCGTTGCTGTCCAAGACTGTTGCCATCATATCATCATGGAGGAGCCGCAGGATGTTCACAAATTTGTCAGGGCACCCGATTTTTTGGAGGATGGTCCAGAAAGCGCTGCGATTCACTGTGTCGAATGCCTTTGCAAGGTCAATGAATGCCATGTACAGAGGTTGGTTTTGTTCCCTACATTTTTCTTGGAGCTGTCGTGCAGTGAAGATCATGTCCACTGTTCCTCTCGAGGGGCGGAAGCCATTCTGGGATTCTGGGAGGGTGTCTTCTGAAACAGGGAGAAGGCAGTTTGCAAGGATTCTAGCGAGGATTTTCCCGGCGGAGGTTAGAAGGGAGATACCACGATAGTTCCCGCAGTCTGTTCTGTCCCCTTTCTTGAAAAGGGTGATGATGGTGGCATCCTTGAAGTCTGCTGGGATTTTCTTGGTCATCCACACCTTTTCAATGAGTTGTTGTATCAGCTCAGGTCCACCTTCTTTGAAGATTTCAGCAGGAATCCCATCAGGTCCGCTGGCTTTGTTGTTTTTTTTTTTTTTGGCTGATGGCATTGCTGACTTCTTCCAAACTAGGCAGTGCTGCAAGGTCATCCCTGGTTTGTTGTTGCGGGATTTGTGAGAGGGTCTCTTTGGCCACATTGGAGCTGCGATTCAGCAGGTTCTGGTAGTGCTCTTCCCAACGTAGTGCAATTGATGTTTTGTCCTTCAGAATTTTGGTTCCATCTGATGAGCGTAGAGGCTGTAAGCCATGGTTTCTTATTCCGTAGATGATCTTTGTGGCTTTGAAAAATCCCTGAGCGTCATGGGTGTCTGCAAGGTGTTGGATTTCTTCAGCCTTCTTTGTCCACCAGATGTTCTTGAGTTCTCTGGTCCTTCTTTGGACCTCAGCTTTTGCACTGGCATAGATCTTTTTCTTGGCAGCACAGTTGGTGTCTCTCTGTCATGTTTGGAAGGCTTTCCTTTTGTTATCAATTAGCTGTTGGATCTCTTTGTCGTTATCATCAAACCAGTCTTGATGTTTCTTAGTTTGGTATCCAATGGCTTCTTTGCAGGCTGTGATGATGGAGGTCTTCAGTTTGTTCCAATGTTCCTCAACATTTTCGGGGTGTTCTGTGGGTAGATGATCCTTGAGTGTTGTTTGGAGAAGGGCTCGTTTGGAGGGCTCCTGAAGGGCTTGGGTGTTCATTTTGTGCCTTGTTTTTCTTCCTTGGAGTCTGCGTTTGGGGACGATCTTGATAGCCACCGTGGATCGGATTAACCTGTGGTCCGTCCAGCAGTCATCAGCACCTGTCATGGCTCTTGTGAGAAGCACATCATGGCGGTCTCTGGCACGTGTGATAACATAGTCCAAGAGGTGCCAATGCTTTGACCGAGGGTGCTTCCATGATGTCTTTGACCGAGGGTGCTTCCATGATATTTTTCTGGCGGAAGAGCGTGTTGGTGATGACAAGGTTGTGCTCTCCACATTTGGTGAGAAGCAAGATGCCATTTGAGTTGCTGTTTCCAACCCCGTCTTTTCGTATGATCCCTGGCCACAGGTCAAAGTCCCCTCCAACTCTGGCATTAAAGTCCCCCAGGAGGATGATTTTGTCCTCCTTAGGTATCTCCGATAGGATGGTGTCCAGCTGACAGTAAAATTTTTCCTTGATGTCTTCGTCAGCATCTAGAGTTGGTGCATAGGCACATATGATGGTTGCCTGTTGGTTTTTGGCAAGGTTAATTTGGAGGGTTGAGAGTCGTTCATTGATGCCAGTGGGTGCTTCAGTCAGGTGCTTCACCAGGTCGTTTCTGATAGCAAAGCCAACTCCGTGTATTCTTCGCTCTTCTTCAGGCAGTCCCTTCCAGAAGAAGGTGTAGCCTCCCTTTTCTTCCTTCAGCTGCCCCTCTCCTGCTCTCCGGGTCTCCTGAAGGGCTGCTATGTTGATCTTAAAGTGTCCCAGCTCCCTTGCAATGATAGCAGTCCTGCGTTCGGGGCGCTCGCTGTCAGTGTTATCTAACAATGTCCGTACGTTCCATGTTCCAAAGTTCATTTTTCTTTTTTGGCCGCAGAGTGGTGACCCCTCTGGACGCGGCAGTCCAGTCAGGGTAGGAGAGGCAGACTATGTTTAGGGCACCTTTTCTAGCCCCTTTCCTGTGTGGGGTGAGCAGAGCGGATCCTAAAAAGGGCTGCTCAGTCATGGATACAGCTGCCGGACTACTCAACTGCCTCGGTCCTTGAGGTAGAACGACTGAGTCCATATCCACCGCCCATGTGCCCGTCTGTGACTAGGGGCTTCCAGATTTCACAGTCCTGCCCCCGTCGCCACTCGCTGATCGCCATGGGACTTTTGTAGGTTTGTTTTTATTTTTTGTTGGAAGACGTCTGTGCGTGATTTTTTTTAATGTGTGGAGATCAGTGCACGGCCGGTCAACACACAGTCTTCACAGAGTGAGGTTCCAGCAGTGGTGTGGTTAACACAACGAGAGTGGCTTCTCAGTCTGTTGCAGCCTTCTTCCGCCTTCACAGCCGTTGTAACATGTACCATGTTATCCTCCGCCTGCTCCGCCGTTGAGGTCTTTGGGTCTTCGGATTGTGCTTGGTCTGGATCCTCCCCTGCGGCCACTCCTGGGAGTGCATCACTCCAGTGGTTGTGCCCACAGGTTCATCGGAACACGCAAGCCCCCTCACCACGGCAAGGTGACAATCCATCGAGGGGGACACTGTACATAGGAAATTGTTGTATGGCCAAATTGTGTATAATGGGACTTGAAAATCTATGGTTTTTGGAACCACAGTAAGGGCCCACTATATGTGCATAAAGTCCACACGATAGGAGCCCTACACAATGGGGATTCCCAAACATAATAAAAGCTTTCACACATACAATACATCAGGTCCCCATTACATATGACCTTCCCATTTACTGTTTAGTATTTGATGACATTCTCATTGTAATCATGCAAAGAAGAATGGTATATTTATCATGCCCATTGTGAAGAAACAGCAATGGATGATGTTTCGGTTTTGGTATAGCCCCTTTCTACATCTTTTAACTATTATATTTAAAAGAATGAATGATTCTTTCTGCATAGGGTTTCAGATCTTTGCTTGGTTCTTCAATAGGATCAGAACCAGCAAGGCATTTGCAGACAAATGGGTGTCTGAGAAGAACTTTTTTGTTTTTTAAAATTACATATTTAGAAGCAAAGCTCAGATCCATCAATGGAATCAGGTTTGGCTCCTCCTATTTCCAACATCCCTTCATTAATTTGCAGGATTGATTTTTCTTGGAATCTACTTCTGCCATATTTCTAAAAGCCTTGGCATAAAAATGGATATTCTCTTGACTTTGGTTACTTAATATCTGTCATATTTCTTTCCCAAGATTGACTTCTGAATGACATTATTTAAAATTCAGTGATATGCTATGACTCCCTTGCCAGGTGAAACTCTTCCATCATTCATTCTGTATCCATTAATAGATGCTCCCTGCTCTGGTAATCTCTCTGTTCACTAGCAATAAGCAAAGTGCTACTCCTGTCACAAAAGACTATGAGGGAATTATATCAGTGGCAGCTAGTGGCTCCCATGTCACTTGGGTGATGAACCCTTTATCAATTTTATTTCAACCTTCAAAGGAATTATGCTTGGTACTAAGACCTCAACTACACTGGTCAGTCATCAGGGGAATCTGGAGCAAAAAGACCTCAGAGATGGCCACATGCACTATTTGGCCAGTCCAGCCAGGCTGAGATGGCATCACCCTGCCAGATTATCACCTTACCATTCATTTCACCCTCACCATTCCAGAAGTCCACAACTCCATAAAATCCCTCCTCCTTCTTCATGGTCACGCAGGCACCTCTGTGGCTGTCTAGGAGTGGTGATAGCAGTGCCATGGGCCCAATAAAAGGAAAGGGCATGGCAACAGTGGGCCATGTGGACCATTTCCTTCTGTTCACACTACATTGAAGCCATGGGGACTGTTTTGAAATTTCAGACAAACACCAAAGTATTCTCTGACTTTTCTTAATACAGGGTAAAACTAAATTAACTTAGTTCACCAAGCAATACTTACTACAAGTGGAAGGATGTTGTGAAGATAGCCAGGACCCAAAGCACAGCAATTACAGGTTATTAGGCCCATGTAGATCAAGTGTAAGATTAAGTTGAGCATCTTGGATAAGTCTTTAAAAGTTGGTCTAAATTCTAGAGCAGTTTCATCACTCCACCAACAGAGAAGCCACCGATAACCTTTAGCCCAGGGGTCCTCAAACTAAGGCCCGGGGGCCAGATGCGGCCCTCCAAGGTCATTTAGCTGGCCCCCATCCTCAGTTTTATAATATAATATTTTTGTATTAGTTTTAATAATATAATATATTGTATATACATATAATATTGATAATAATATTATGTTATACAATATAATACTAATAATAATACCATATAATAATATTAATTATACGTTATATATTATATCTATATATATAAAAGAGTAATGGCATCAGGGCAGCGGACAAAACAACAAAACTACAGGCCCTCCAACCTCGAAATTTGACAACACAACCCATCATTCACGGCTCTAGGTTGATACAACAAAAAGAAAAGAAAAATAAAGTCCTAATTACAGGGAGAGGAATAATAGTTTTTTATCCAATTACTGCCAGTTTGAAGGCTAAGCTCTGCCCACTTGGTCTCCTAGCAACCTACTCAGCCCAGGGGACAGGCACAGTTAGGCCTCACTTAGGCCTCTTCCACAGATTATCAGATTTTAACTGGATTATATGGCAGTGTAGACTCAAGGCCCTTCCACACAGCTATATAACCCATTTAGAATCTTATATTATCTGCTTTGAACTGGATTATCTTGACTCCACACTGCCATATAATCCACTTCAGTGTGCATACTAAACATAAAGACAACCATACAACAGACATTCAATACCACCACTACCTCAACAATTTCTCACCAACACCACCAGACAACGCCACAGCAACGCGTGGCCAGGCACAGCTAGTATATTATATAACATGTAATAGTATAGTGGTATCGTTCAATATAGAATTATATAATGCTAATATTGTGCTATGCTAATAATATAATATATTGTATGTACATATAGCTGCTCTGAGTCCCCTTCAGGGTGAGAAGGGTGGGATATAAATGTAGTAAATAAATGCAGTAAATAAATAATTAATTTTAGACTTAGGCTCGGCCAAAGTCTGAAATGACTTGAAGTCACACAACAACAACAATCCTAATTAACTTGACTATTTCATTGGCCAGTAGCAGGCCCACACTTTCCATTGAAATCCTGATAGGTTTATGTTGGTTAAAATTGTTTTCATTTTTAAATATTGTATTGTTCTTTCGTTGTTGTTGTTGTTGTTGTTGTTTCACTACAAATAAGACATGTGCAGTATGCATAGGAATTTGTATTTTTTTTTCAAATGATAATTTGGCCCCACAACAGTCTGAAGGATTGTGGACCGGCCCTCTGCTTTAGCCTATAGTAAACGGAACACTGAGAAGCATGGCACCCATCATGAATTTTATTCTGATCCTGGAGTTTGGCATAAAGGTAATTCCTCTTGGAACATATTGGCTCAAGAAACAAAGTAATGGGGAAAATATGAGGATATATATGTAAGTATATAACATGGAGACATGTTAGTTAAATAGTTCTACACATAAGTCTATTGTATCTTCAGAAACGTAAGGGGGATATCAATATACATATTATTTAGTATAGGAAGAAAGTGAGATAAAAGAGGAAACATTATCCATCTCTCCCTTCTTTTTCCCTTTTTTGCTGTTTGAGTTATTTTTCCTCTTTTTTTGAAAACAAAATAAAAATTATTTGCTACATGAAAAAAAAAGAATCAAAGTAATAAGTAGAATTATTTGGGAGGCCTACTGTGCAAAACAGACCAGCTCCAAAGGCAGGGCTTCCAAAAGGAATATTTCAATCAGAAAAACAAGTGAAGGAAAAGAAAACTTCAAATCCCATTTGAAGACCTGTATATTTGAAGCATTCTCTCTTGGACTGTATCCCATTCCAAGCTGGGTTAAAGATAAATCCATCAGAAAACAGATTATGTAGGAAACTGCTCAGGGCTACAAGTTGAGGAAGCAGATAGGTCCCCTGGACACAGTGGGGTAAATCCAGTATTAGTCCTCTATATAGTGGAATCATTGAAACAATAGAGATTAAATTAGTCATGACCTAGGATAGAAATCATGCAGCTCTCCATGCATCACACATCATTCATCACCATTAATTTTGGTACCTAGGGTTGATAAGATGTGCTTATGTATAAATAAGAGGAATGATTCCTAAATTGCATCTGTGTGTGTGTGCGCGCGCGTGCAAATGGTATTCTTTTTTTATTATATTCTTTTTTATTATATATTGACTTTATTTTGACAACAGTGAATTGTTATCCTATTGTGATAAAAATCATGTGTGGTCTGAATGAAATTGTATGAAAGGGTTATGACTGAGGCTGAAGACACTATTCTTGGAATGAAGCCTGGAAAACTGCAAAAGCCTAAGGAAAGAAAACTACTAAACTGCTGAACTGCTGACATGACTAGAGACAATGATTAACTGTTGAACCCTGTGATATAAAACTACATGTTTACATAATCAAAGACAATTATTCTTTAAGTTAAGGAAGCAAACACAATGCACCTTACTTAAAAAGGAAAACCAACATCAGTTAAAGAAAAACATGTCCAGGAAGTGATGGAGTCAAAAAGTTTTAGCTGCAAAACAACCTGTCAGTCATTTACAACTTTGTGGAACAACAGCAAGAAATATGTTATAAGAGACCTTTTTACTATCCAAAAGTGTGGTAGAAAGCAGGAGTCTGGGTAAAGGTAAAGGTAAAGGTGTCCCCTGACGTTAAGTCCAGTCATGTCTGACTCTGGGGGTTGGTGCTCATCTCCATTTCTAAGCCGAAGAGCCGGCATTGTCCGTAGACACCTCCTAGGTCATGTAGCCGGCATGACTGCATGGAGAGGAGTCTGGTTACCTGCCATTTTCTCCAAGAGACAGAGAAAGATGGTGTATTTGCAGAATGACAGATTTGTAGGGAACACAATCTGGCTTATGTGTGGGGCTCTTCTTCAGGAGCAGGAAGAAGGGATGATAATGTATGCATGATGACTGAATGAATATTTATTTGTGTGAATGCTGAATAAAATGTAATACCGCCTTTTTGTGTACCCAATGTACTAGTTACATATGGTCTGTGTGTCTACCTTCCTTCTTTTAAAGTGCCTGTGATATAACTCTGTCTTGCTGGAAATTGAATTATAGAATATTTTTAATGTTTAAAAAGTATTCATGACACTATTTTTAATGGATCTTGCTCCACATCTTAAAGTGTAGTCTTTCAAATAGCTCAACAGCACTACCATATGGTCACTTCATTCAATTACAGTCCCAGTTTTGTAGGCCATCTCTCTGATATGGTATTCATATTTCTTAACTGTGACACATTTGTATTGTGTAAAAAAGACCAAAATATTACATATTTGTCTACCCTAGCATCTACTTTAGTTCTCAGTATTCAAGCATTCAGTTACTTGATGTTCATAAAAAATAACTGAGTAGTTGCTAATCACTAGATATTTCTGTCCTCCTACCTCAGTATTGTCCCTTACTCAACAATCTCCTTTTAGCATTTTTGTAGTTAATGCTCGTCTACGGGGGGAAAGAAATATCCAAAAAGGCATTTCTAACATATTAATGTTGCATTTTTTCTGGGCTGTAAAACAGCTCGACCAATGAGCCATTTGTCAGGCAGCTTAATTCTGTCATAAAATACTAATCATCTTGTGCTATCACGTTCCTCTTTTGCACCGTTATCTTTTTATGAGCACATTAACATCATCATTAAGGAAAGATGACTCATATGGACACAAACACACTTAATATTAATTTATTCTTCTCTTTGAGTTCCTCTCTGGAGACTTTGACCTGTGCCTGAAAAGTAGTTCTCACCTTGGTTAGGATTAGTTAGGGTGGTATAAAAACACACAGTTTGAACAGATTGTGGAAACTATAGAGGTATCTCCCTTCCCTCTGCTGGGAAAATCCTCACAAGAATCCTTGCAAACCACCTTCTACCTATTTCAGAAGACATCCTCCTAGAATTCCAGAATGGCTTCCGCCCCTTCAGAGTAACAGTGGAGATGATCTTCACTGCACAACAGTGCAAAGAAAAATGCAGGGAAGAAAATCAACCTCTGTACATGCCATTCATTGGCCTTGCAAAGACATTTGACACAGTGAATTGCAGTGCTCTATGGAACTTTTTCCAAAAATTGGTTGCCAAGACTAATTTGTAAACATTCTGCTGCTCGTCCATGATGAAACAGTGTTGTACCACAATGGCTCCCAAAGTGACTGATTTAAGGTGGAATCAGGCATCAAACAGGGATGTGTTATTTCCCCAACCTTATTCTCCACCCTTATCGCTATGATACTGCACCTTGTTGATGGGAAGCTTCCCACCAGCATGGAAATCATATATCAAACAGATGGTACACTATTTAGCCTCAGCAGCCTGAAAGCCAAAACTAAGATCATGACAATATGATCAGAACTCTAATATGCTGATGATAATGTAGTCTGAACTCACTCAGAAGAAGACCTACAAGCCACTTTAAACTCATTTGCAGAAGCATATGAAAAGCTTGGCCTCTCAATGAACATCGAGAAAACCAAAGGTACCAGCCAATCCCTTTGCAATGCCAGAAATACAGCTTAATGGTGTAACGTTAGAAAATGTTGACCATTTCTGCTGCCTTGGCAGTCACCTCTCCACAAAAGTCAATATAAACAATGAAATACAACACCATCTGAGCTCTGTGAGTGCAGCATTTTTCTCAATGAAACAGAGAGTGTTTGAGGATCGGGACATTCATAGGGATACCAAGATGCTTGTTTATAAAGCTACTGTCCTCCCAATCCTGTTATATGCCTGTGAAATGTGGACCATCTACAGAGGTCACACTCAACATCTGGAATGATTCCATCAATGTTGCCGGTGAAAAATCCTGCAAATCTCTTGGGAAGACAGGTGGACAAATGTTTGCATTTTGGAAGAAGCAAAAACCTCCTCCACTGAAGTAATGATTATCTGCCATCAACTTCACTGGACTGATCACATTGTCTGAATGCCTGTCCACCTTCTCCCATAGCAACTTCTATACTCTCAACACAAGGACAGAAAATGGAATGTTGGTTTCCATCTGAAAATTGATGTCCTCACTACAAAAGAACATGCAGATCAAGAATAGGCTTCTAACAAGAATGGACCCACCGCCAAGACCCTACACTTGGAAGACAATCATACTCGGCTACGAGTGATAGCCGATGGTGATGATGATGATGATGATGATGATGATGATGATGATAAAATACACACAAAAATATGGTATTGTTAATGCTATAAGGTCCCTGAATATTGGCATGGATGTTACGATGATAAACATCCTGACGACCGAGTCAAAACACATAATGTGTATGCATGTAGATGAAATGCCATTGATGTGATAGGGTCTTAGTGCTGCATATGAATGGACGAACCTAAATCCAATTGCTAATTCTAATTACAGTATATCCAATAAATCAATGGGAATAACAGAAATGTTTAGGATTGTATGATATTATTATTATTATTATTATTATTATTATTATTATTATTATTATTATTATTATTATTATTATTGAGAGGCTGGCTGGCCATCTGTTGGGAGTGCTTGGATTGTATCGTCCAATGGCAGAGTTGGGTTGGACTGGATGGCCTTTAGGGGTCTTTCCTAACTGTCTGATTCTATGATTTGATTTGTATTATTACTGTGCAGATCTTGGATGGCAGGAGTGCTTGGTTTGTGTCATCTTGCATGGTAGAAGGAAGTTGAACTGGATGATCCTTAGGGGTGTCTCCTAACCTTATGATTGTATGATATTATTATTATTATTATTATTATTATTATTATTATTATTATTATTGAGAGGCTGGGTGGCCATCTGTTGGGCGTGCTTCGATTGTGTCCTCCATGGCAGAATTGGGTTGGACTGGATTACCACAGTAATTATTTCATATTACAGTAGAATCTCACTTATCCAACATCCGCTTATCCAGTGTTCTGGATTATCCAACGCAGTCTGCCTTTTAGTAGTCAATGTTTTTGTAGTCAAAGTTTTAAATTCATTGTGATATTTTGGTGCTAAATTTGTAAATACAGTAATTACTACATAGCATTACTGAGCATTGAACTACTTTTTCTGTCAAATTTGTTGTATAACATGATGTTTGGTGCTTAATTTGTATAATTATTACCTAATTTGATGTTTAATCGGCTTTTCCTGAATCCCTTCTTATTATCCAACATATTCACTTATCCAACATTCTGCCGGCCTGTTTATGTTGGATAAGTGAGACTCTACTGTATATTTATAATCTTATATTATCTGCTTAGAACTGGATTATATGAGGCCCCTTCTACACAGCTGTATAAAATGCACACTGAAGTGAATTATCTGGCAGTGTGGATTCAAGATAATCCAGTACAAAGCAGATAATATAAGATTATAAATTGGTAATATAGCTATGTGGAAGGGCCTTGAGTCTACACTGCCATATAATCCAGTTAAAATCAGATACTCTGTATCTTATAGGCAGTGTGGAAGAGGCCTGAGGCCTAACTGTGCCTGTCCCCTGGGCTGAATAGGTTGCTAGGAGACCAAGTTGGCAGAGTTTAGCCTGGCAGCAATTGGATAAAAACAGTTATTCCTTTCCCTCTAATTATGACTTTATTTTTCTTTTCTTTTGGTTGTATGAATGTAGAGGCATGGATGAGGGGTTGTGTTGCCAAGTTTAGTGTTTCTGGGATGTGTAGTTTTGTTGTTTTGTCCTAGGCTGAAATTTTTTTATCCTTTTATATAGATAGATTTTTATACCATTATCAATGAGAGGATGGTGTAGGAAGGCTGGAGAAATACAGACTTTCAATGTTGGGTTGCAAAAGTGTTTATGCAATAGACAATGCAATAAAATCTGACGTGAGAAAGAATAGGATTCTACATCAGATGTTCCTATTGTAGCTATGTGTGTTTACATACAATGGGCAAGGTAAACAGTTGCTTCCAGAATCCCTTACTAAGTACATATAAGGAGCAGAAAAGAAAAAGGGGGGTTAACCTGCCTCTCTAGATACCCTTGAAAAAATCATAGATATTTAGGTTTTGCCACTAAAATTGAAATCATAACAAAAGCAGAAGCTGTTGAAAGGGGAAGAATGAAGAATGTAGAAAGGGGAAGAAATGGAGTAATCTTTCAAGTAATTTATATAAGATTCAAAATATATTGAACTGCTCTTGTTTTTTGTGGTGTGTGAACCTAGCATTTTCTTTCACGTGATTTGCACCTCTGATGCCAAAGTTTCTGTTAAGAAATAAAGTTGAGAAACATACGTACTTCTTTACTGACATATAACAGTATATGCAATAACAGTAGATTGCCCTTTTCAACACTCAAATGTGTTAGCTTGGAAATGCAATCTGTGCCCTCACAGAAACTAAGAGATATACTTAGCATTTCAATTCCATACTATGGAGTTAACCTCCACCCTTTGAAGTGCCTGTCCTCTAAAGAACAACAAATCCATAGGCACAGACCTACAAGTAACTGTTTTCTTGTAAGGTAGCCTAGCAGCAATTGCTATATTTTTTTTAACATTGAAAATGGAAATTGGATTCATGGCGGTGGATGCCATTCTCCCTATAATAACTCTCCAAAGAGAATGCAGAGTGTAATTATTACTCCCTGGTGAGTTTTCATTTTCCACAGCAGTTAGCAACAACCCCATGTTATTGTGGTGCATTATTTTTAATAGGAATAATGCATTACGATATGGGCCATCTTTTATCATTTTTATTTTCTATCCATCAATGAACTGTACCCTTCCCTATTTCCTATCAGTGTTCCATCTTGTTGTATGCAAGCCACAACCCCCTCTTTTCTCTATTCAGCTTTATTTTCCTGAACATTCATTAACTACTCACAAAGGACCATGCATGGCAGAGCAGAGCAGCAATTATCTGCTGGTTCTGACCCGTGTTTAATGGTCAGAGATTAGCATCAGCAGTAATAATGGAGTGTGGGATGCAGGCTATTCAGTACTGAGAATCTGACAAGGATCCAACCAGCAGTTCTACAATGACAAAAATGGGATGCCTTTGGTGGTGGAGGTGCAGCACTTTTGGAAGGTGTGGAGGAGAATCACACATTTTGCCATTCAGATTTTGAAAAAAAAAAATCCTTATTTCTCCACTATTTAAGTCACTGCTATATTCCATTCTCTAGCTCTAGCATGACAGAAATCCTAGGAACAGAGACTTGTAAGGCTTACCCAAGACATGGAGGCTAGTCAGTTCAAGGTTGATAGTAGTAGTAGTAGTAGTAATAATAATTATTATTATTATTATTATTATTATTATTATTATTATTATTATTATTATTTTGGCACATGGAGCAGGAAGCCCCACAAACATTTACTGTCACACTCTGGCAGCAAAAACACAGAAATACAATATTAAATACAAAAGCTCAGAAGTACCTCATTAAAAAAATATCTGGATCCCTTTTTCCATTCAAGAGCCACCTTCACCGCCTTCTCATAGTAACCATGTCCACTTTATCTAATGATAGAGCAAGCACCAGCAACTCAAGAGGAAGCCCTATGGTATACATTGGAGCCAATTTTTCAAATAGAAAAGGAAGGTATCACCAGGTTGAAATCAGGTGTTCTGAAAGCAAAGGCAAATGTTTTCCTTGCTGAAATGTCAGGGCAGCTTTGGGGCAAAAGGAACTGATGGCCCAATCATGACTGATCTGCTCCTTAACCCAGGTGAATGTCTGGTCAGTCATATCAGGAATTGAAAGCCATTCTGCAGCTGCTGCAGCATTTCTTTCTGAATAACTTTTCTGCAGCAGATGAAAATACTGAAGAAATGGAAAAACAAGGAGCCGTTGGGGGTGATAGAAGACAATATCATATGACACATCACAAAAGAGGTGGGGTGATGTATTACCATCTCTTGGTAATATACTTTGACTATATTTTCCTGTATAGCAGGGGATTGGACTGGATGGCCTTTGTGGTCTCTTCCAGCTTTGTGATTCTATGGTTTGCTATAGGGCTGTGTGAGCAATGAAAAAATGTTTCAAAACTCATTACAAAATTAAGGGGTGCCAGAATTTCATTTCTAAAGTGTTTCTAAAGTATAGTTAGTGAAAATTTTGTTACTATAGCGAGAGTAATGAAATGTCATTATTTTTGCATTATACTAATTGCACAAGTCAGGAAACTTCAGGGGCTCCTTTCCCCCTCATTGTTACAGCTATTGGGGTGAACCTTAACACATTGGTAGAACATATTTACCACTGTTAGCTCATCAAGTTTAATAAAATTTCACTTATCCACAGATTTTTGCAGAATTTTCAAATTTTGTATAAACAGCTTTTTTAAAAAACAAACAAACCACAAGAGCTATATTCTTGAATTTTCTATACAATGACACAAGATAACAGGAGATTGTTCCGCCCAACTTTCAGAAATATTTATACATCTACTAATTTTAGGGATTTTTTAAAGTTTTGACAAAAACAACAGCTTTCCCATTGAATGTCTCTCAAATTAAGCAATAGAACTTCCATGTAGGGATTTTTTCCCTGCCCAGCACAGAGTTTTACTTTCTAGAAGTATCAGTCAGTCCTCCTCTTTGCTGATTCAACAATTTATTGGAACTCTGGCTGGCTGCTGCTACGGAGAGACAAATCTCTCCCCTAACCGGATTGGGGCTTTCTGATGCTAAGCAGAATTCTGGTAAATGTAGTTTAGGGCAGAGCCTTTTGAATTCTCAAGCACAGGGCTCCTCACCTTCCCAAACTACTTCCCAAATTCTCTGAATTAATAATAATAATAATAATAATAATAATAATAATAATAATAATAATAATAATAATCTTTATTTTTATATCCCGCCCCATCTCCCCAAAGGGACTTGGGGCGGCTCACAACAGGGACAAGTGCTTTCTCAGTCTCTTTCCCAGTGAACTCTGTTTTCTCCCTGCTGCTTCACTCTCCTAATAGTGAGAGGCCATCAATTTAAAGAGGAAAGGCAGCCTTTTTGGCTTTGCTTTGCTTGCTTGCACTGAATGTGAAACTGATTTTGGGACACTTCTGAGGTTTATAAAATTCAAAGGAAAAAGTATTGGGTGTGATGACTCATGGGCCTTGTAGTCCTGTTCCTAGTACTATTGTGGCAGATGAAAATGAAAACATGGGGTTTTTGCCGGTTCAACAAGAACTGGAGTCTCTTCACCTGCAGGATGTTGATGTTTGCCCACAAGAATTCAGCCAAACAAGCCTTGGGCAGAACTCCCCTTCGTTTCCCAGGAAGGAAATTTATTCTAGAGAAAGGGGAGTCAGGGAGGCTAATCGGAGAAGTCTAAGAATCGCTGCCAAACAAATGGCTGATTAGGTTTGCTTCCCTTGGGAAATTCTAAGGAGTCATGCATCTGGACGGAGTTGGGTTTCGCTTCTCATTCTCTAGGGAAAGAGTTCTGTTGGCGGGAAAACGAGACCCAATATAGGTGTTTGGCACGAGGGATTCTTTGCGGAGTCAATTGATCAGCTTGAGGAGAGAGATCGTGTGTGGACTTCGTAATCCCAGTTCCTTGCTTCCCGGATCAAGGTTCAAGCCTTGCCCTGTCTCACGGTTTTACCACGGACTCTGTTTCATGCTTCATGTTTGCCTTGTCTCCAGTCACGGATCTAGCCAAGAATCAAGTTTATTTCCAGCCTTGTTGTCAAGCTTCATTGGACTCTAAGACTCTGTTATTTCCCCACACTATTGCTTGGCAAAGTGTGTGTTTCGGTCAAGTGGATTAAAACTTTGAACTCTAATATCATATATTGGACAATACATTTCTGGACTATATTTGACCTCATCTGAAAGGTCTGCTTCTGAACTATATTCTTCACTTGTTTTATTTGATTTTATATATTTCTTTAATAAAGATATTAGATAGAGACTGGCCTCTGTGTAAGGTTATTGGTGCTCTGCAGCCAGGGACCTGACATTGGGTAAGTTTTGATTAAGTTTTTGATGTGGGCCATGTCCATGTGTTAGATGTTCTATTGTAAGTACAAATTTAACAAATTTGATCCTACTTACAACGACTAACGAAAAATTTGCTCAGCCCTAATTCATTATATGGAAATTGTGCAAAGTCCAGAGAAAACACATTGAGATTTCATATGGAAGTTGAATGATATTTGTAACAAAAAAAGTAATATTGAACTTTACTGATTCAAACCACAGTTAGGTTCTCATGCAGTTATTGCAACAGCATCGTAATCAGACATAGAATATAGAAGAAAATATCTATGTTTGATTCTCATGGGACACTAACAAAGTGGTCACCTGCTGACTTCTAGTGATTCTGTCATGATAGACTTCTTGATGAATACTTGTCTTTGTTCATATTCTGTATTGATCTGTACACCATCGCCCTTGTAATATAGTCATCACTTCTGCCATATATAGGTGAAAAGGTGTGCAGGAGTGATGGTGAAAGTAGGTGGCGTAGGCCATATTAATCAGGATGGAAGCAAGAGAATCAGAGATAACTACCAAATATGTCTGTGTCCAGTAGCCACTATAATAAAAACTGTTTTCACTCAATGGCCTTTCAGAGAACAAACCAGAATTAGTTTTATAGCTGGGATCTGAAAGGTTTCCCAGAGGACAGATGGGGAAATAAAAAGTCAGCAAATAAGGCCTAAAGTATAATAAATAGATTATGTTTGTGGGTCTCTAACCTTTTTTATTCCTTCACTAAATAATACAATTAGATGTAGGGTGAGGTGGCACTTAAGTTTTAAAATCAAATACAAGGAGCTGCTTCTCCACATCAGAGCACTGAGGTGGCATTGATCGAAAGTGCAGGAAGAAAGGCTTCCTGTTAGAGACTTGCAAAGGTAGTCAAGAAAGAAAACACACTCATGGAAATACAGGATTGGGGTTGACCTTAGAAGTAGAGTTCAAGTATAAAAGGGTAGCAAACAAATGAGAGCATGCCTAAGACGTTTTTTTTTTAAAGGAATGCCATTAAAGGACATGAAATTATGAATGATAGTGTAGATAGATAAGTAGGTAGATAAATAGATGATAGACAGACAGATGATAGCTAGATAGATGGATAGATAGTTAGATAGACTACACCTTCAATAGCCATTTGGATTACCTGCTATTCTTCCATAGCATTGACCTATTATTCCACAGCATAGAGTTATGGCACAGATATCATTTCTGTTGTTGGTTAAGATAATTAAGAGGGATGCAAGCAGAGGCCAATCCCCTTATTAACCATTTGGGAACAAAGGGCAGTAAAAGACAGGTAACACCATTTCAATTAGGAATAGAGAAGTAACTTCATTTCCAATCTTGGTTGACCCTGCCCTATCAACACAGGATATATAGGACAAAATGTAGGCCTGTGACTAAAATTGTCATTTTTCTTATATGATTTTAAACACCTTTGCCTGAAGAAGAAGCCAACAAAGCTTCACAAGCATGATGTGTTTTCTGCAATTTGGTTGGCCAATAAAGGGATCACTCTTTTTTGTATTTTGTAATATTTTGAAATCAGTGATGTATGTTTGATGACATTTGAGATAAATGTTGCTAAGCAATCAAAACAGAAGGTAAGAAGGAGGGGTCCATTGAAATTACTGTCCCTTTAATCTATCGCTTGAATCAGTCATCTCTTTTAGCTCCATTCTACAGCCAGTTCTGCAATATAATCTTCTTAGCAGCATCTCTCATGAGGTTGAGCAGAAATATTTTCAAAGTCTTCCACATAAGATGGAATTGACAAGGACTGAAAAGGGGAAAGATCTGTCACATCCAGATCTTTCCCCTTTTCTTCAAGATATACACCAACCAGTTTTCTATCTTCTGTACTTATTTATATATCACTTTTAAAAATTCAAGTTCTTTGCAAAAAAAATTATGGAAAAAGGGGACAGTTGTTTAACACACACAACCCACCCCTACACCCAAAAACTATCACCACCCATTCCTAGGTGTATTAATTTTATTTACTTGCTGCCTTTCTTTTTATATGGGACCAAAGCAATTTGAACATTGGGTCTTGCACAATGCTTAAAAACAGGATTTTTTTCACTGAAATGCAACCCACAGGGTGCAAAAATGAACAGCAAACATCTCTTTTAATTCTTCCTAGGTTTTAATGTTGCATTGGGATTGTCCCAACCTGCTAACACTACTTACAAGTATCCCTGTGCAATCATGCTGAATGGGCTCAGAAGAGAAGAGAAGTAGAAAAACGTGAGAGGGACATGACTAACAAAAATTAATTAAACAAGACTACTGAATTCATGGCCTACCATCTAATCCCCATTTGTCATTTTGCAATACCTATTATGAAGTATTAAAAGGAATTATAGTAATCTATATAATGGCCCAAGCACATGTTTACAGATATAATATAAATTCTTGAAAGAGTATATTAAAGAGTTGATTATATGGGTTCAGTTAAGTAATAAATCAGTACATTTTAATTTCTCTACCAGCCAATGAAAATGCACTTTTAAAATAATGACCAAAATACAAATGGAGAAGTTGATTTAAAAATCAATGGTTTAATTTAAGACATTTTATCTTGTGATTTAAATAATGTTTTTAATTCAAACCAACCCTCCCTGCTTTGTGTGTGCATGCACTGTTTTCCTAGTATTGTAGTTTCATATCCTTTCCTGCAAAATATGATTAGCCTCAGCACTATTATTGTGCATTTGTCTTTTACTTAACAGTCAGTTTGATTCTAGTATTTTCCAAAAGACCTTAAGACATGGATAGAAAACCTACAGCCTTCAGCATGATTGCATACTGCCATTGTTTGAATTTCGCAGAACTTAGTAAAAAAAATAAGCTCAGGTCTCTGAAGAAGACATCTGTCCCTCAGCAGTCTTCTAAGTAGAGATGAATGAAAACAAAGTGTCAAGGAGAAGGTGGCAAAGAGGAAGGAAAAAGGAGGGTGTGGATCTCCTACTTTTAGTTCTAGTTGAACTCATATTGATGCTAGCTCTAATAGTGCCTCCTAATAGGTTTTTCCAAATGAATGGTACACTCCATGTTTATAAATAACAAATAGCCATCCTTGGAAGAAGAAATTAGAACTGGAAAAATGGATGGAAACATAACAGAGGAACTCTGGACAGTATAGTCAAGAAGTTCAACAGGCAATATCTTTTCTGGACAATATATGCCCTATGAAATACATAGAACAAGTTTCAAGAGACAATTTTAATGAATAACTAAATCTAATATGTCTGGTTCTGGCATCTATGTACAGGGTACTGGGATGGAGGACTGTCATTGTTGCACTCCAGGCCTGGAAACACCTATGACCACTGCAGCACATGTGTCCAGGAATATAAGCAGACAGTTCATTAATTAAAAAAAAACAGATTAAAAGCATATAAAATCAAGAATAAGGAAGATGTATAATCCAAAAAGGTTTAGCAAAAGGTGAGAACCAAACAATAATCCAAATGTCTCATAAAGTTCCAAAGGTGATAAAGTCCAGGAACAGCCAGGAATCACAGATACAGCATCCACAATTAGGAGGATATAACTAGTAAGACCTGAACAGGAGTACATGGACAGGAACATATAAAACTTCCAGAATATATTAAATCCAAAATCAACGCTTGACTTGAACCAGGAACAAGAGAACTCAGGCTTAGCTTCTCATTCTAACGCAGCATTGCCTGAACTGACCTTAAGGTAAACAACTTGTTGCTTAACAGACACCGATGAAAGCATTTTGTTTCCCATAAATTTCTTTTACAACATTCCCACGTAATCTCTCTGAATGGCGTAATTTATTTTCAGCTCTGGTTTGTAAACAATTCAGTATGCACACTCCTCCCTTCCCTCTAAGTGAGTGTTCTGCTGGCTGGTGAGGCAAAGCGAGGTCTTAAGAGGAGTGCTGCTGCCAGTCATATGAGGAGGTCATCAATGCAACAAACTTTTTCAGAAATGATGCTATATAAATGGAAAAATAAACCAGAAAATCCAGCCCCCAGTAAAAGTCTTTGGTTGATCAGTTGAGCTGATTTCTGAGCATTAGCCATAGCAGTCACTGCATCCTGCTGTGATTTCTCATTATACTAGTGAAATGTTGTCCATTCAACTGAACCTTAACAGATGACCACAACTGCAAAACAATAATCACACAGAATAAAATATATGGTGAGTGCTTTCTCCTCTCTTCTGAGAATCCTTTGATAATTTATCAGTATGAAAATTCTTCCAAGGAAGAAAGCTGTCTTTGATGCAGAAGATCAAATTCTAAAGTGTATCATTTCATGTTTAGAAGGACAGTGCTAGTATATTCCCAGAAACACCAGCCATAATTTTTGGGAAATCATGGAGGACAATTATGGTGCCAGAGGGCTGGAGATGAGCAGACATAGTCCCTTTCTTTGAAAAAGGCAAAAAGAAAGAAAGGAAGTATGTGAAAAGGACCTTGGGAATGCTGTTGATCATAAATTGAACATAAGCCCACAATGTTATGTGGCAGTGAAGAAGGAAAATAAGGCTTTGGCCTGCATTAAAAGAAGCATTGTTTCCAAGGTGAGGGAAGTAATATTCTCACCCTACAATGTTCTGTGGGTAGCTCCTTTTCAGAAGAATATATTAACTGTTTTAACTGTTTTAATTGTTTTAGTTTATTGTATATCAGTGTAACGGCATCAATTGCCACTTGTAAGCCGCCCTGAGTCCCCTCGGGTGAGAAGGGCGGGGTATAAATAATTGAAATAAATAAATAAATAATATAGACCAGTGGTTCTCAACCTGGGGTCCCCAGATGTTTTTGGCCTTCAACTCCCAGAAATCCTAACAGCTGGTAAACTGGCTGGGATTTCTGAGAATTTATTTATTTATTTGTTTACAGCATTTATATTCCGCCCTTCTCACCCTGAAGGGGACTCAGAGCGGATAACATTGCACACTTAAAGGCAAACATTCAATGCCATAACATAGAACAGAGACAGAGACAAGATGCAGGCACGGGCTGGCCTCGAACTCATGACCTCTTGGTCAGAGTGATTTGTTGCAGCGGGCTTACTATCCAGCCTGCGCCACAGCCCGGCCTTGTATTGTAGGCCAAAAACTTCTGGGGACCCCAAGTTGAGAACCACTGATATAAACAAATTGGTGAGGGTTCAGAGTATGGAAATGACAACAATAAGATGCATTGAGAACAAAACATATGGGGAGAAGTTATATGAGCTAGGCATCTTCAGCTTGGGGAAGGGAAAACTGAGGAGTGACTTTGTAAATACCTCAAGGGCTTCCATAAAGAGCCGAGTACTGCCTTGGAAGGTAAAACTAATAATTTTAAACAACAGGAAGTTAGATTTCTATGAAATATTAAAAGAAATTTGACATTGAACGTGTTTTGGTAATGAAACTGATTCCTGGAGAGGCAGTGGGGTCTTCTTCTCTGTGTGTATTTTTTTTTTAAAAAAGCTGGGCAGCTTCCTGCTGTGAATTCTGTACCTAAATATCCTCCACGGAGTGGGGAGTTGGACCTGATAGTCCAAAAGCCTCTTTCAACTCTATAGTTTTACGATATCAAAGAGAGCATGTCATGGTTTTTGTATGCTCATGTGTTGTAAAGTAGCATGTCAGGAAAGTTATTGTTCTAACCAGTTTTTTGTTGTGCTAGTTTACTACAGTAACTTAAGTATTTGTGTGGGAGTGCATTCAAAAGTCCTGAGTTCCATATCCTTTGTCTGCTAAAGTGGTCTAGTACACAATTCTGTCATAACATTACATTGTCTCGGAGTATATACAGACTTGAGGTCTAGCCATTTCCATATCAGAAATGAAATATAGCCTTTATGACAAAGACACATTTCCCCACATCCTTCAAACTAATTAAACAAAGAGAGAGCAGATGCTGAGGAATCACCTACCATCCAGTTCTCAGTACTTCCAATGTGGTGTCCTCTCCTTACAACTGCTTTCCATATTGGACTGCACAATTCATCACAACCCATGATGAAGACAGATCTAACTTTTTTAAAAGTCCACATTTGTGGACTGTTTTAAATTGCAATTTATTATTATACAATTTATGTTTATTGTTTTAAGATTAGCATGCAAGCCACTTTGTGAGGATTGTCTGAAAAGAGTTCTAAAATGAACCGCCATCCAGGAACATCAGACTTTTTGGTATCCCCAAAGCATATATTGATTCTGAATTATCTGAGAATAAGGACAACAAGGTAGCATTTTATAACGTTGCCATCTGCACAGTTTTGAAAAAATCAGCTACTGACATGTACACATTTTAGTCCTATGGACAAAAAAGTGGGGAAAAACGTTCCCACGACAAATCTATTGGGTTTTGCCATCTGGGTAATATTATTTTTTTATCCCTCAAAGTGTAAAGTATTGGGATACAAAGTGCCCCATGCCATTTTATGGTCAAGATATGGTACCAAAACATCTGGTGTGTGGTTTAATTCCTCACTTTACCCAAAAGTAGGATGCCAGCAAATGCATGTTTATTTGACCAGGAAGGAACAAAAGAAAGTAAAGATGACATGAGCATCAGAAATGGATAACCTGGTATACAGCCATTTACAGCCAGCTCACTGCAGATCAAAAATAGACCCATTTATGATCCCACAGCAAGTTGGTTTCAGGAAAGGGAAAAGCTGCACATTAAAGTGAGTAATTAAGTATGTGTACCAAGTTTGCTCCAGATCCATCATCGGTGGGACTCTCATGGCTCTCTGGATAAAATAGCCATCCTAGAAAATACATGCATATATATATATGTGTGTGTGTGTGTGTGTGTGTGTGTGTGTGTGACTTTTATTTATATAGATTTATAATGTCTACTCTAACATTTGCTTTAGAATCTGGAAAGATACTGTAAAAACATATTCAAAGTTTGGCAATAAAATATACTGAATATTTTTCCACTGAATTCCACAATCACAACAAAGGTTACTAATTTTACCATTTGCAGAGCTCGTAGCAAACAACCTTAAAAGAAAATACAATGGTTCTCTTGGCAAATCATACAATGGAGAACCAGAAAGGATGTAGTTTCACATTATTGTTGGAGAGCCCCAACTACTTTCATGCTTGTTCAGTCCAAACCAAGAAATTTAAATAATGTCTTGAAGGCAATTTGGATCAAGAAGAATATGGATGTGAACAAAAGGCAAGAAAGAACTCAGAATTCACCATAATAATTTCTACCAGGGCAATCCGAAGTGATTTTCTGTCTCCTTTTAAGTTCCATTATACAATATTGTATGTCTCTGTTTAAAATTAGACAATGTGAAGAACTGAATCTTCTTTAGCAGCCACATTTAAATGATTTAAAGCAGAGGTGTTTTTTTCTGTTTTATGGAATCATTTAATCTTTATTTCAATTGCTTATTGTCTAGAAGCTATGTAGACCAATTGGTGATTTTTTAAAAAAAGATACATAGACCACAAAAATGGTATTTTCTGTTCTAATATCTCATCACAGTCCAAGGGAAGCACATTAAACAGACACCTGACTGATGCAGCATGATCCTGGGGTCATGTCCTCAGAAAAAGACCATAGATATCTATGGCATAATCACCAAAGGAATAAGAGTGATTTAATAGAACTTCTCATACTTTTACAAAACATTCTGTATGTGTCTCTTTTAAGGAAATTGGCAATTCATGACCTATGACTCATATACCTTGTCTCTCGCTGAGATATCATATATTGGAAATCTCTTCCATTGTACAGCCTTTTCTAGGCATGGTTGGCTCACAAATTCAAAAATCATCTCACACACACACACACACACAAACTCAAAAAGAATATCCACATGCACCTTTCTTGGTTGTTCTGTGAGTGAGATTGGAAGCAATACTCTTTTGATGGTTTGGTAAGGTGGAAGCAAATTTCACAGCACCTATTTAAGTGATACCCAGCGGCATGGAAGAATGTCACAGCTTGTGGCTGTGCTAATTAGAACGTGACCAGGTTGGCCTTAAAAAGCTAGACAAACTGTGCTATGTGTCCTTGGAAGGCATCCCCCCCTTTCCATATTGGATTCAGAAAGCTCATTGTTTCATGCACAGCGATCATCTGTTTTACAAATGATCAAAAAGTGAGACATAGCTCTAATGCATCCTTATAACAGAATTCCTCCACGTATTGATTTCCGTTTTGTACCAAATGATGTGTGTTCCAACTTTTACAGATGCAGCAGATATCTTTTGCTAGTTGCTCCATTTAATGAACCACATCAGAACAATCTCACTCAAAAAGTAATACAAAATGAACTAACAACTCATCCCATTTGCCTTTTGTTGCCCACTCTTGAATAACTTACGTATTCATCTTACCTCAGCCTTGCAAATAATTGTCAGAAGGTATTATAATATTTTCAGGAGTAGGTTTTTTTTTAAAATGCTTGTTAACAGGATTCACACACACACACACCATCTCCTGTTATCTCTGAACTGCATCCAAAGCAAACGTACATGGTGGTGATGGGAAAATATTTTCTTACATTTTACAGTACTTTTTTTTACTAAAGAATTGAGGGTAATACACCTCATTCCAACACAACTGGCAATGCTTAAACCAGTTGGCTGCAGTATAAATAACTACAACTAAATAATGTCAGATACTGGTAAAGATATTCCTTTCCTAATGTTTTTGTTGCAAGTAAGTAGAGTTGTATGAGGGTTGAATGAAAAGTAATGCCTCCACCTTTGTTACTTGGGTTTGGATGGGAATATTTTAATAAATCAAACGCAGAAATAATCCATAGAATGTGCTCTTTAACTACCACTATTCACTTTTCCACACAATCACCAGACAATTGGATACATTTCTGCCAACGATGAACAAGTTTTCTGAAGCCGTCATGGAAGAAGTCGACATTCTGTTTCCGCAACCAGCATCTCACAGTACCCATCATACACAGATCTTCCGATAGCCAAGCAAAGCAATAATGTGACCCACGCATTCTTGTGAAATGTCGATTATGCTTGAAATTTCTCTCTGAGTGATATGACAATCATCCTGAATCAATCTGTCAACCTTTTGCTTGTGAAACTCAGTGGTTGCTGTCACAGGATGTCCAACTCTTTGTTTGTCATGCAAGTCAGATGTTCCCACCTCAACATCTTTAAACTTACTCGCCCAACAATGCACAGTACTCTCTTCAGCACAATCACCATAAACAGCTTGCATTCTCTGATGAATCTCCTTTGGGGTGACACCTTCTGCTGTCAACAATTCAATGACTGCACGTTGCTTAAGTCACATTGACTGACCGTCTGCACAGGGTTCCATACTTTGCACTTTAACAACACAACTGTTCAATGCTAAAGCTTCCTGCCAAATTGTCAGGACCCAGACCGCAGAGCACCAATAACCATACACAGAGGCCAGAATCTATCTAATATCTTTATTGAAGTAATATATAAAGTTGATAAAAACAAGTGTAGAAAATAGTCCAGAAGTAGACCTTTCAGGAAAGGTCAAAATTAGTCCAAAGAAACAATGTCCAATATGAAATATTAAGGTCCAAAGTTGTAATCCAGTAACCGAAACACTCACTTTGCCAAGCAAAGTGAGGGGAGATGACAAGGTCCTTTAGTCCATGAAACTTAAGCAAGGCTAGGAAGTAAACTTGATTCTTGGAACACTAGGCTTATTTCAAGGCAACAAGAAACGAGGAGCAAGAACAGGATCCGTGGTAAATTCGTGGCGAGGTCCGGGAAGCAAGGCAAGGTCCGTGGAGCAAGACAAGGTCCTGGGAAGCAAGGCAAGGCTGGAAACGGGAACAAAGGGCTTGGACGCGGGAGTAGCGTAGTCCACACACAACCTACTCCCGAAGCTGACGAATTGACTCCGCAAGATTCCTACGTGGGCAAAACACCTAAATAGGGTCTCGTTTTCCCGCCAAAGAACATTTCTCTGGGGAACCAGAACCGAAAGCCATTCTCTGTGTCCAGATGCATGACTCCCTAAAGTTTCCCATGGGAAGCAGGCTTAATCAGCTGAATGCCTGGCAGCAATCCTAGCGCTCCTGCGAGACGCCTCCTGAGCGCCTTTCTGTTGTTTATAATAATCACGGCGAGAAAATGGGGGAGATTTCTGCTCAGGGCTTGTTTGGCAGACTTCTGGAAGGCAAATCTCCTGCAGGTGCAAGGGCTCCAATTCTGGCTGAGAAAGCTCCAATTCTGGCTGAAACGGTGGGAAACCTAAGTTTTCCTCTTCATCTGTCACAACAGTGCTAGGAACGGAACTACATGGCCCATGAGTCATCACACAAATGGAACTGTAGAGAAGAGTCTACTGAAAAGCCAGTACCTGCCACATACCAGTATTGCCATCTCTTGAGGAGTTATGAAGGTGGAGGCATTACTTTTCATTCAACCCTCGTACAAGCAGAGAAGACAATACTCTTAACAATACAATGCAGCTTCATATTATTTATTGGCTAAA
Organism: Anolis carolinensis; assembly: GCF_035594765.1. Lineage (NCBI taxonomy): Eukaryota > Metazoa > Chordata > Lepidosauria > Squamata > Anolidae > Anolis > Anolis carolinensis. The sequence continues at coordinate 37,192,179 of NC_085843.1, read as the reverse complement.
GAGGATTACTCAGGGCTTAGTACAGGTTATCCTAAGCCCCATATTTTAACACTCTTATGTTTACAATAGATATATGGACAGAGAAAAACAGTTGGGTCAGACCACTTATTAGATCAATGATGTAGCATACAAATACTATTCTTGCTTTCTTTTATTCCAAAATAAATATATGGGAGCCAACTTTCCAGATCAGGAAAAAACATTTAATCCTTTTCTCCATATTCACTTCCTTATCCAGAAACACATATACAGTACATCTTGAAAACCTTTGTAAAAAAAAACCCTAAACCTTTCCTACACATGTGCTACTTTGCAGAAAGAAAGAAAGAAAGAAAGAAGAGAGAGAGAGAGAGAGAGAAAGAGAGAGAGAGAGAGAGAGAGAGAGAGAGAGCTGACAGACTCCTTGGGCACCATGCATTTAAGAGATGGTGAGATTGCAGTCCTAATTCCTAAATTAGTAGGGACTGATTCCCATTGAGCTCAGTGGATCAGTGAGTAAATATATTTAGGAGGAAACTGTTCCTTTGAAATTAAAGTCACCTAAAATTGGCCACAGCTAATTCTCAGTACTGTAAATAGTTTTCAGTGCAATTTAGTAGTAGTTTATTGTTGCAGAACTATTATTTCTCCCCAGAATCACAGGGCCAGATAATTTTCCATGTCCATTCCACTATACTCTGGAAAGTAGAACTTCTTCTCAAACACTGTATGGGCTAGGAATAGGGATGGGTTAGACTGTAGTCAGATGCACTGCCCTTGTATGGCTAGGTTTCTGTAACCCAGAAATGGGGGGGGGGGGCAAACATGTGAGAGAAAATTGGCTTTAACCATTGTCCCTGCCACAGTCCAAATCGAAATGAATACTAATGTTAATGGGAGATTTTTCAAGATCACAAATAGATTCTGGGAGGCCACTTCTAATTAGGACCCCAGCCAGTGCAAAGGGTCAAAGTCTCTCTTCTTCCAGCATATGGTCCCTTACCCCCATCTTCCTTCTATGCAGGTTATTTGTTAAAAAAAAATCAGCCACATGTTTGACTTCAAATTACTTCACATCAACCAGCAGAGTAGATAATAGATGAATGAAACCTGAGACTTTGGTAAAAAGATGTTTTCTGTTTCTGTACTAGCTACGGTTAAATATTTTGAAGACCATTAACATTATCTTGACCCAGTCATTTTTCTAGCTTTAATATGGCAGTGTTTTTCTTGTGTTCTAGACCTTTATCTCTCTTTAAAATGTTTCTATATGAGTCATCCAGCTTTCTTGAAATATAGTGAATTAAGCAGTTTAGGTCAGACCTAAAGATACACAGCTAGTTTTGTATTATTATTCTTATCGACAGAATGAAAACAGCATGGACAAAAGTAAATAATTATGTCATCAGTCACCATCACCATCACCATTATCACTACCACAACCACAAACATTGAGAAAGACATGTTTTAAACATGGGGTCTGGAACTGTGTACGCAATATGCTTTCATTGCCATTAATCCTACACTTCTCTCCTGACAATCTATGGCTGTGGGAGGGGGACTAGGCCGCAATGCAGTGAGACCTCATCTTAAACCTTAGTACAATAGTCATCAAACTGATTAATGCAGAAATCAATTACTTTGCATTAACTGTTGTGTGTGCCAGTGCTGCAGAATGAACCCCTAAGTCAGCATTGTTTGCCTCTGCTCTCTCTGTTTAATCATGTTTTGAAATGTTGAAAATGATGACCACTGATAAGGAAACCTACTGCGGCATCATATCACAGAACAAAACATGAGGGAGTGACTGTAAACATCTATCAAGTTTGGGAAGAGGTAAGGAAGAAATGGTGTTGATGGGCATATTTTTGTTTATACTCTGCTATAAAAAGTGTTGAGAACAATGTCTCTCACTGCATATCTTTCACACTTCTGCAGCAATCACATCTCAACTGTCTACAGGAGAAAAAAACCCTTCAGCAAAAACTGGTAAGGAGCGAACAGAATAATTCAGAGGAAAGACTGACAGTTTGGACTTTTGTGTTCATTGAACGTGCTGGTTGTACAAAGCACTTCTATCAGCAGAACTCTCTCTCTCTCTCTCTCTCTCTCTCTCTCTCTCTCTCTCTCTCTCTCTCTCTGTTATGATGGAAAAGATCAGGGATACTTCATGTATTGCTGAGATGTTGCAGGGTATTATCTGTACCACAGAAGGTATTATTCCTGCAAGTGAAGCAACGAAGGGGAACAAGAATTGGATATTGAGGTCACAGAGGGGAACAGCATGAGGCACCACTTACATGCTGGGAACAAATATTGAGGATACCAGGGTTTGACTCAGAAGGCACCAAAGTACTGATCTGAAACCATAGCACATCAGCTAAAGCTGGCAGGGGTAGTGGAAGAAAATGTTGGGGAATTAGGCGAAAATAAAGGGACATTGATACATGTGTCAGGGTCATGGTCCATGATTCATAATTCTGAAAGAACAGACCAACCTATATCTCTTTGTGATTTATTTCCTTGCTTACTCAACTTGTTGACTGAAACCTTGATGTCTATATCTGACTAGTACAACTTGGAAAAAGGGTGCCACATGCAAAAAGTAGTTCACATACTGAGAAATGTTTTTGCATGCTTTATGAGAGAACCGAAAGTCAAGATATTGCATACATTAAAATATTTAAAAGATGGGTTCTGAGAGACAGGCTAATTTGAGTGTCTTGGTAATAAATGTTTGGACATATAATAAACATGGCTGGGGTGTACATGTGGTGTTTGGTTTTGTAGCTGTTTTAAAGAACCTCTTCACACTTACCTTTCTTCAGCAGCGGCAGTGGGAATTTATAACTTCAGTCACGGAGCCCAATGGCTCCCATCATACCTTGGAGAACTACTTCCGGGGCAGCTCTGTGGCTGAAGATAAAAACTTCTGTTGCCGCCACTGCAAAAAAAAAAAAAAGAGGCTTCATCCATGTGATGGGCAGGGGGAAGCTGCGACGGTACGGGGCAAAGAGAGACAGGTCTCCACACCTTTGGCTTGACTGCCACTGGGATGCGGCAAGATGCCTTCATTCCGACAACACATCTGACAAGGTCCTAATAAGATAGGAAATCATTTTCTCCAGAGTTTTCTAATTTTTTGTTGAGATTTTTGCACTAGAGTATAACAAAGAAGAGATATTTTTCTTCTGCTTCTTCTACAAAAGGAAACAAAAGGAAAATGGTTTCATTATCAAAATGTCATGTACTGAAAAACTGGAAGTTAACATAATTTTTGATCAGCCGAAACAACTGAAAAATTTGGAGCATGCGACCAAAACTGTTCTTGTGAAATCAGTAAATTTGCTTGAAGTAATCAACATGTGTATATGGAGATAATTCAACAAACTTCATTTTTTAGATTTTGCATGACATGCAATTTGAAGCCATGTTTAAGTACCTGAAGAACTTGACTAAGACCAGTAAAAACCATTTTAAAGATTTGTAAACATGAGATGAACCCTTCTGGATTGCACGAAAGAGCCGGCTGGTTTAGTTTCCACTTTCACAGTGTGGGCAATGGATATATGTTCTTTGGAAGGGAATGAGGGCAATAACTCTCTTTTGTTATACATCCTTAGCAAGTACTTAGCAGCAACACATTGCCCTTGGAGGCTTCACATAGCTATCATGAGTAGTAGTCATTGCTAGGCAAATATCCCATTAGATCTCAGTTTTGAAGACTCTGCAGATAAAGCCATTTTTCATACTTTGGTTTTTTTAAAGTATATTCTTCACTCATTTAAGGTAGCATTAAAGACTCTCATGTGCCAAGCAAGTCATCACAGATAAATCATCACAGACAGAATACATCATATAATCTGTTGTCACCTCAAACATAATGATCCTCAGTAGAGGACATCTGAATTGAGTAATCAGATAGTAAGTAACTAGGTAACACAAATAAAGTAATATCAATTCCCCTGTGAACCAACCTTGTGAAGGTTCAGTCAGCACCCATGCATCTAAAGATTAGGGGCCTAGTGTATAATACATAAATCAATGACATGTGCATATAAATCTATGCTCTTATTCAACCACTGTATGCTCATTGCAATCTCTAAAACAAATTTCTACATATACACTGGAGGAATCTCATTTCAAATTAGTTCATCTTTAAACCTCAAGGAGAAAGAAAATCATGATTCAAGGTATTAATATGCAACCTAGTTCTATGGTTCCATCTGCTTCTCTGTACATTGTAACTGTTAGAAAAAGATGCTGAATGACAGAGTAAAAAACTCAAGACTTCGTAAACGTAAAGTTTTAGATCCCTGCCAGGTATTATTATAACAGTCTTTTCAAAAGGTTTTGGTGATTCTTTGCACTTTTGGTCTTGATTTGTATGTGTGTGTAATGTATATTACACACACATACAAATCAAGTCCGCTTGGATAATGGAAACAGCGATAGGGGGAGATATGCCCAATTAAATGCACAATTCCAGAGGTTAGCCAGGAGACACAAGGAACTATTTTTGAACAAGCAATGCATGGAAGTGGAAGAAGACAATAGGATAGGAAGGACAAGAGATCTCTTCCAGATAATCAGAAACATCGGAGGCAAATTTCAGGCAAAAATTGGCATGATAAAAAACAAAAATGGCAGGGACCTAACAGAAGCTGAAAAGATCAAGAATAGGTGGCGATAGAAAGGATAATAATATATAGGATAGCTTTGACGGTGTGGTGAGTGAATTGGAACCAGATATCCTGTGGAGTGAGGTTGACTGGGGCTTAAGAAGCAGTGCTAACAACAAGGCAGCAGGAGACAATGGGATCCCAGCTGAGCTGTTTAAAATCTTGAAAGGTGATGCTGTCAAGGTGATGCATGCCATATGCTAGCAAATATGGAAAACACAAGATTGGCCATCAGATTGGAAAAAATCAATTTATATCCCCATACCAAAAAAGGGAAACACTAAAGAATGCTCAAACTTCCGTACAGTGGCACTTATTTCACATGCCAGTAAGGTAATGCTCAAGATCCTGCAAGGCAGGCTCCAGCTATACATGGAGCGAGAGTTGCCAGGTGTCCAAGTTGGGTTCAGAAAAGGCAGAGGAATGAGAAACCAAATTGCCAATATCCGCTGGATAATGGAGGAAGCCAGGGAGTTTCAGAAAAACATGTACTTCTGATTTATTGACTATTCTAAAGCCTTCGACTGTGTGGATCATAATAAACTATGGCATGTTCTTGGTGGTATGGGGATACCAAGTCACCTTGTCTGTCTCTTGAGAAATCTGTATAAAGACCAAGTAGCCACAGTAAGAACAGATCACGGAACAACAGACTGGTTCAAGAGTGGGTGTCTTCGAAGGGGCACGGCTTCTGCCCGCAGTGCTTCCGGCTGAGGGGGTTTGCTTTTGGCGGAAGTTTTTGATTTCCTCCTTCAGCACCTCCCCCTCGCCAGCCGCTTCCACCCATCTGTCCAGGGTGCCCGGGTTCTCCCTGGCCAGCACCCATTCCACCAGGTCTGGCCTCAAGCCCTCCTTGAACACTTCAATCCTATAGGCTTCGTTCCACTCAGGTAGCAATGAGGCCAGCCTTCTGAATTCCAAGGCAAAGTCCTGAACGGAGCGGGCGCCTTGCTTCAGGCTCCTGAGTTTCGCCCTGGCTTTTTGCTTGCGCAGGCGGTCTTCAAAGCGGGATCTCAGTGCCCCCATGAAGGCATCCAAGTTGTTGAGCTCCGGTGCCCTCATGTCGTACAGCGCCAGGAGCCATTCAGAGGCTGCTCCTTCGAAGTTGTCACGACCCAGGCTACAGAGCACCAATAACCATACGCAGAGGCCAGATTCTATCTAATATCTTTATTAAGGAAATATATAAAGTTAGTAAAAGCAAATGTAAAAGATAGTCCAGAAGCAGACCTTCCAGGAAAGGTCAAAATTAGTCCAAAGAAATAATGTCCAATATGAAATATTAAGGTCCAAAGTTGTAATCCAATAACCGAAACACTCACTTTGACAAGCAAAGTGAGGGGAGATGACAAGGTCCTTTAGTCCATGAAACTTGAGCGAGGCTAGGAAATAACTTGATACTTGAAACAAGGCTTAAAACGTGGAACAAGGTAACTAGGAACAAGAACAAGGTCCGTGGAATAACTTGGTAAAATCCGTGGAACAAGGCAAGGATTGGTCCTGGGAAACAAGGCAAAGTCCGTAGATAAACAAAGGCTGGGAAGCAAGGCGAAGGCTGGATAGCAAGGCAAGGCTTGAGCAGGAGCGAGGCTTGAATCGGAGCGCGCTGTCCAGACACAACTCGCTCCGTAGGCTGACGAATTGACTCCGCGAAGTTACTACGCGGGCAAAACACCTATATAGAGTCTAACTTTCCCACCGAAGCAGTTCTCTGGGAATCAGAAACGAAAGCTAAACTCTGAGACCAGATGTTAAACTCCTTAAAGATTCTCACGAGAAGCAGTCTTAATTGGCTACATTCTTAGCTGCAATTCTTGCACTCCTGCGCGAAGCTGAATCCAAACTTCTCTGTTGTTTACAAAACTCCCGGCGCAAGAACACGGGAGAAGTAGGCTCTGGGCTTGTTTGACATACTTCTGGGAGACAACTTTCTTGCAGGTGCAAGGTTCCCAGATCTGCCTGGGAAAGATCTGGCTGAGAGGAATCCAGTTCAGACTGGGAAGGTAAAAAACCCAAGTTTTCATCTTCATCAGGAATTACCATGTCCTGAGCAGGACTACAAGGCCCATGGGTCATCACACTATCCCCCTCCTCAAGGCCCCTCCCAAACTGGGGCCCTCTCCCCGAGGCGCGAGGTCGCGGCTTGGCGGGATAGGTCTGATGAAAGCGACGGGTTAGCTCAGGAGCATGGACTGTGGAGGCGTCTTCCCAAGAGCGTTCCTCAGGGCCAAAACCCACCCAGTCAATGAGATATTGTAGGCGGCGGCGGTGAAAGCGAGAATCCAAAATGTCCTCAACCTCGAACTCCTCCTCCCCATTCATCAAAACAGGAGGGGGGGCCGGTTGGTCTGTATCAGGACGCACACCATCCGCCGGAAGGAGCAGGGAACGGTGAAACACTGGGTGAATGCGCATTGAACGCGGAAGTTGGAGTTTGAAAGTCACGGGGTTTAATTGCGCCACCACTGGATAGGGGCCAATGAAACGGGCATCTAACTTCCGGCAAGGGCGGTGGGAGGGCAGAAAGCGAGTGGACAGAAAAACCCGATCTCCTACCTTGATTTCGGGGCCCGGCTGGCGATGTTTGTCAGCGTGGCGTTTATAGTCCTCCTTGGCTTGGTCCAGTTGCTGGAGCAAAAGTTGTTGTACCGCTGTGAGTTCCTGCAGCCAATCCTCTGCTGCGGGAACTTCTGAAGTTTCAATGACAGGGGGAAAGAAACGTGGATGGAAGCCGTAGTTTGCAAAGAACGGCGTTTCTTTTGTAGAAGCTTGAACTCCATTGTTGTAGGCAAACTCAGACAGTGGTAACAGAGAAGCCCAATTGTCCTGTTGGTAGTTTACATAACAGCGAAGATACTGCTCCAAAGTGGCATTGGTGCGCTCCGTTTGCCCATCTGTTTGGGGATGATGAGCTGAAGATAAGCGAGAGTCTATGCCCAATAGTTTTTGTAGTGCCTTCCAAAAACGAGAGGTGAATTGAGATCCACGGTCTGTGACTAAACTCTTGGGCAATCCATGTAGTCTGAAAACATGTTGAAGGAATAGTTCCGCAGTCTCTTTGGCCGTGGGGAGGCCTTCGCAGGGAATGAAATGGGCTAACTTGGTGAAAAGGTCCACCACCACTAAGATCGTGGTGAATCCACAGGAAGGTGGTAGGTCAGTGATGAAATCCGCAGAAATTATTTCCCATGGGCGAGATGGGGTAGGAAGGGGGTGTAAAAGTCCTGAGGGCTTCTCCCTTCTTATCTTGGAGCGCTGGCATACTGGGCAGGTGTTGACATATTTTTCCACATCCTTGCGGATCTTGGGCCACCAAAAATCCCTTAGGATCAGATGCATGGTTTTAAATAGTCCGAAGTGTCCTGCTGGTTTGCAATCATGACACAGACGAAGCGCTTTTTCCCTGCCCGGTCCGGGTGGGATATAAACATGATTTCTATAGCAAAGCAGCCCATCCTTAAGCGAAAAGGGAAAATGCAGACCTTGGCGAAGTTGGTCCTGCGCCCAGGCATCTGCTTGCTGACTAGCCCTGATTTCTTGAGCACAGAGGGGTCCTGGAGTAGAGGAAGTTGAACCAATGGGAATGGATTTGGTGTTCCCCACTGTGAGCGTGGCAAAGTTCTCGGGTTGTAGTAGTTGGGATTCAAAGGTCTCCTTGCGTCCTGCAGCGTATTCCGGTTTACGTGACAGGGCGTCTGCTTGCTTGGTCTGGGCTGGGGTCACATAATGAATCTGGAAGTCGAAACGTTCGAAGAATAAAGCCCAACGTTGCTGCCTCTGATTTAGTTTGCGGGCAGTTCTTAGATGTTCTAGATTACGATGATCAGTGTGGACTTCAATGGGAAATTTGGCCCCTTCTAGCCAATGTCTCCAAGTTTCAAAGGCTGCCTTTATGGCCAGTAGTTCTTTTTCCCAAATGGTGTAATTCCTCTCTGGTGTGGTTAGTTGACGAGAGTAAAAGGCACAGGGATGGAGGTGATCTCCCACCGGTTGTAAGAGTACAGCCCCAATTGCCACATCAGAGGCGTCCGCTTGCACCACAAAAGGGGTTCCAGGATTTGGGTGCTGTAGAATTGGCTGGGAGGTGAATAGTTTCTTTAGTTGCTGGAACCCTTTCTCTGCTTGATCAGTCCAGCGGAAAGGCTGCTTTCCACGGATGCAGCTAGTGATGGGGTCGGACCAGCGGGCAAAATCTGGAATGAACTTGCGGTAATAGTTCGCGAACCCCAAGAAACGCTGCACCTCTTTCTTGTTAGTTGGCGCCCGCCATTCCAATACTGCTGAAACCTTGGCTGGATCCATGGAAAGCCCTAGAGGCGAGATGCGGTAACCAAGGAAATCTACCTCTTGTAGATCAAAGGCGCATTTTTCCAGCTTGGCATAAAGTCCATGATCCCGCAATCGTTGTAACACCATTTTGACGTGGTTCTCATGTTCTGATTGTGATCTAGAAAACACCAAAAAATCGTCCAGGTAGATTATCAAGAACCTGTCTAGATAGTCCTGAAAAATGTCATTGACAAAATGCTGGAACGTTGCGGGAGCTCCGCATAAACCGAAATTCATAACTCGGGACTCGAATAATCCGAATTTGGTCTGGAAGGCGGTCTTCCACTCGTCCCCTTCCCTGATGCGAACTAAGTTGTAAGCCCCCCGAAGGTCCAGCTTGGTGTAAACCTTGGCTCCTCGAAGCCGATCCAGTAGATCCGAGATTAAGGGCAGGGGATAGCTGTTCCGCTTGGTGATATTGTTCAATGCTCTGTAGTCCACCACCAAGCGTAGTTCCCCTGACTTCTTCTTCACAAACATCACTGGGGAGGCGGCTGGGGATTGAGAGGGTCTGATGAATCCCTTGCGAAGGTTTGTCTCTATGAATTCCCTGAGAGCTTCTTGCTCTGGTTCAGTCAGGGAGTAGAGATGCCCTCGCGGGATCGGGGCCCCCTCCACCAAGTCAATGGCACAGTCATAAGGTCTATGTGGGGGTAATTTTTCGGCTTCTTTTTCATTGAATACATCCCAATACTCGGAGTACTTCTTTGGCAAGGTGATGATGGGCTCGGTGTCCGTGGCATGGCAGACCTTGGCTACGAGGCAATGGTTTTGGCAGTACGGTGAAGCAAACTGCAGTTCTCTGTTGGACCAGGAGATGTTAGGGTCGTGGAGAGTCAGCCATGGAATTCCCAAAATCACAGGGAAATGGGGAACCTCGGTAACAAAGAAGGAAATCTCTTCCATATGTTCCCTTATCCACATCCTGGTGGGTTCCGACCACTGACTTACGGGGCCCGTCTTGAGGGGGCGGCCGTCTATGGCTTGCACCACACGGGCATTCTTGAAATCATGATATTGTAATCCCAGAGAGTCGGCATACTCTCTATCAATGAAATTGTTGGTAGCTCCAGAGTCTATCATGGCGTGGATCATGACGGGTCCCCTTTTTGCTGACCATAATGTGACCACGAGAAGGAACAGGACCCCGGTTGGCGGCTCTTGAATGGATTTTTTGACCGGGTTGGCGAGCCTCTCTACACCCGGTCGTTGGCTTCCCCCGCCGGCTGTGTGCCAGTCGGCTCAGACGCCTTCGTCTCCGTGGAGGACGCCGCCGCAAGACGGGCGGCAGGCTTCCCTTTGGCTGGGCACTCTCTGGCGAAGTGGCCCCCGTTCCCGCAGTACCAACAGAGGTTTAAGCGTTGACGACGGGCCTTCTCGGCGGCATCTAGTCTGGGACGCACATTGCCCAACTGCATCGGCACCTCCTCGCCTCCTCTGGGGTATGGGGTTGGCGGTGGGGGTCTCCACACTGGACGTGGCTGAACGCTGGCGGGAGCGGGGGGTTTTGCCCCGGCTCTACTGCCCTGGCCTCGAACCCACTGTTTCCTGTTGGCAATCATGACTTCAGCCCGTAAACATTGATCAATGAGTGCCTCGAGGGTCTGGGGAGGATCCACCTTGGAGATTTCTTCCAGCATTTCAATGTTGAGACCCTCCCGGAATTGTCCTCTGAGGGCTACATCGTTCCAGCCGGTGTTGTGGGCCAGCACTCGGAACTCGGCTATATACTGAGACATAGGTCTGTCTCCTTGGAAAAGGTGGCGTAGTTTGTGACCGGCTGCCTCCAAATTGTCCTCGATTCCCCAAGTCTCCTTGAGGTGGTCCAAGAAGTGTTGCGCTGATCTTAGGTGTGGAGAGGCTTGGTCGAACAGTGCCGTCGCCCAATTGGCCGCTGGCCCGTCTAGAAGACTGTAAACCCACGCCACTTTGATGTCTTCTTGGGGAAACTCGGCATCACGGGCCTCTAGATAAGCTTGACATTGGCGACGGAAAACATGAACCTTAGAAGCTTCTCCAGTAAACTTGGTAGGCAACGCCATGGCCGGGAGGCGGATTCCGCGCTCCCGCAAGCCCTTTATTTCTCCATCCTGGGCGTTGAGTCTGTCGCGGATGCGATCCACTTCGTCCTTGCTGATGGTGTAGCTCAGTGGCTGCCCACCGGGCACGGTTCCGGTAGACATTCTGGCCGAGGTTAATTGGTGCTTAGGGTGGCGGAGTCAAACTGTCACGACCCAGGCTACAGAGCACCAATAACCATACGCAGAGGCCAGATTCTATCTAATATCTTTATTAAGGAAATATATAAAGTTAGTAAAAGCAAATGTAAAAGATAGTCCAGAAGCAGACCTTCCAGGAAAGGTCAAAATTAGTCCAAAGAAATAATGTCCAATATGAAATATTAAGGTCCAAAGTTGTAATCCAATAACCGAAACACTCACTTTGACAAGCAAAGTGAGGGGAGATGACAAGGTCCTTTAGTCCATGAAACTTGAGCGAGGCTAGGAAATAACTTGATACTTGAAACAAGGCTTAAAACGTGGAACAAGGTAACTAGGAACAAGAACAAGGTCCGTGGAATAACTTGGTAAAATCCGTGGAACAAGGCAAGGATTGGTCCTGGGAAACAAGGCAAAGTCCGTAGATAAACAAAGGCTGGGAAGCAAGGCGAAGGCTGGATAGCAAGGCAAGGCTTGAGCAGGAGCGAGGCTTGAATCGGAGCGCGCTGTCCAGACACAACTCGCTCCGTAGGCTGACGAATTGACTCCGCGAAGTTACTACGCGGGCAAAACACCTATATAGAGTCTAACTTTCCCACCGAAGCAGTTCTCTGGGAATCAGAAACGAAAGCTAAACTCTGAGACCAGATGTTAAACTCCTTAAAGATTCTCACGAGAAGCAGTCTTAATTGGCTACATTCTTAGCTGCAATTCTTGCACTCCTGCGCGAAGCTGAATCCAAACTTCTCTGTTGTTTACAAAACTCCCGGCGCAAGAACACGGGAGAAGTAGGCTCTGGGCTTGTTTGACATACTTCTGGGAGACAACTTTCTTGCAGGTGCAAGGTTCCCAGATCTGCCTGGGAAAGATCTGGCTGAGAGGAATCCAGTTCAGACTGGGAAGGTAAAAAACCCAAGTTTTCATCTTCATCAGGAATTACCATGTCCTGAGCAGGACTACAAGGCCCATGGGTCATCACAGAAGTGGTCGGCCACATGTTGGACCTTGTCCATTTCGCTTTCAAAAGAGCCTTCCCACTTGCTCATGAAGGTAGCCACTCTCATCAAAAAGAAAGGCAGTTTCTCTGGGTCCCCATCAAAGGTGACTTGCAACTTCCTCTCCTCTCTGTAGTGCCGGCCTCGCTGCCCCCCCTCTCCCCCAGTCCTTTGTCTGTAGGGGGAAGGGGCTGCTGCGGAGAGGCCGGGGGAGGTTACCGGAGGGGAGGAGCGGCCGCTGGGAGGCCGGAGCTGGCGTTCTGCCCCCTGGGGCTGCCCTGTTGTGCCAGGATCAGGGAATGGACCATCTCCCACAGTTGTGCTATTTCTTGCCTCATCTCCTGCATTCCTTGACTCTCCGTCGGGTGGGGGTTGCCAAGCTCCCAGGCGGTGGATGGCTCGGCTCTGTGCGGCCTCTCCGGCCCCGCTGGCGTGACCCTCCATTGCGTGGCCACGGTTGGGGGGGAAGTGGCTGCATCCACGGGGGTGTGGGATTCTTCCCTCTCCCCTCCATCGGAGCTTGCTTCCTCCGAGAGGCTGAGGGGTTCCTCCCTCGTTTCTCCGTCGGCGCTTGCTTCTTCTCCCCGGGAATATTCCAATTGGTTCTCTCTCTCTCCTCCCTCCATGTTGCTGTAGGTAGGAGCTAGAGAAAGTAGGAGATTCAGTACAAATTGTCGGGTTCTCTTCTCCCAGTTGTGCTGTGGGTCCGTCTTCCAAAGAAAGCACCAAGACACACGCGGGTAGATTCCAACAAGTTTTATTGTACTGAATACCAGAACCTTCTTTTGTGCCACATATATAGGGACTCTTACATACCAGAGGGTCATTGATGTTTTATGGCCGGCCTGCTTTATGGCTGGCATCTGTTCTTTGTCCGCTGAGCAGAGATGTCAAGGATTGGAGATCCTGACAGTGGGAAAGGAGTGTGGCAAGGCTGCATACTTTCACCCTCCCTACACAACTTGCACGTAGAACGCATCATGCAACATGCGGGGCTTGAGGAATCCAAGGCCAGAGTTAAAATTGCTGGAAGAAACATTAACAACCTTAGGTATGCAGATGATACCACTCTGATGTCCAAAATCGAGGAGGAGCTGAGGAGCCTTATCACCAAGGTGAAAGAAGAAAGTGCAAAAGCTGGGTTGCAGTTAAACATCAAGAAAACCAAGATCATGGCAACTACACCTATTGATAACTGGCAAATAGAGGGAGAAAACATGGAGGTAGTGACAGACTTTATATTTCTAGGCGCGAAGATCACTGCAGATGCAGACTAAAGCCAGGAAATCAGAAGACGTTTACTTCTTGGGAGGAGAGCAATGGCCAACCTTGACAAAATAGTGAAGAGCAGAGACATCACACTGGCAATGAAGGTTCGCATAGTCAAAGCAATGGTATTCCCCATAGTAACCTATGGATGCTAGAGCTGGACCATAAGGAAGGCTGAGCGAAGGAAGATAGATGCTTTTGAACTCTGGTGCTGGAGGAAAATCCTGAGAGTCCTGGCCACATCATGAGGAGACAGGAAAGCTTGGAAAAGATAACGATGCTGGGGAAAATTGAAGGAAAAAGGAAGAGAGGCCAACCAAGGGCAAGATGGATGGACAGTATCCTTGAAGTGACTGGCTTGACCTTGAAGGAACTGGGGGCGGTGACGGCCGACAGGGAGCTCTGGCGTGGATTGGTCCATGAGGTCACGAAGAGTCGGAGACGACTAAACAACTGAGCAGAGTAGTAATGTATGTATATGTGTATGTGTATATATGCAAAACACTGGGTTTTTGCAACATTTTTGCACACAAAAGCATGCATTTTGTGCAAAACACACTGTTTTTTTAAATGTTGCTTTTCTTTAAAAAACATATTTTTGATGGGGAATTAAGTTCTGAAATGTGAAAAAAACTCACAGAAATATTGTAATTCTTGATAGAGTGTCTCAATATGACTCTTTGTGAGACTTCCCTTTGCAAGACGGCCCCTCCCACACAGCTGTATAAAATCTTTGAACTGGATTATATAGCAGTATGGACTCAGATAATCCAGTTCAAAGAAAATATTGTGGATGCGTTAATATTCTGGGTTATATGGCTGTGTGGAAGGGCCCTCAGAAGCTACAACTAGTAAAAAAAGGCAACAACAAAATTCTTTCTCAGTTATTATACCCCAATTGTGGAATACCTCCTCCTTGAGGACTGGTTTTGGTTTCTTTTCAATGAGAAGTAAACTAGCTTTTTAGTGAAGTCTTTAGAAATGGTTTTACTTCAAAGTATACATATATATACTTTTATATTTTGCCAACTTTTAAAGTTGCTTTGTTGAATGTTTTCTGTTGTTCCAATTAGGTTATAACCCTATTCAGTTATTTAGGTTTTTCTATATTCATCATATAAGTTTCCAATAATTACAAATAAAGAGAATACAACCTATATAAACAGTGGAAACTGCAACGTTGCATATTATATTACATTTTTTGGTTATTTATTTTGGTTTACTGGTTATCTGAAGAAGTGATTGGTATTAACATTATTTGCAATACTATGTACTTTTTCTATAATTTATTTAGGGGCATGTTTGTTTGTTTATTAAGATATTATTTGGTCTTAGTTCATTGGTCTGTTAATTTCTGTTTTGAAATAGGCAGTACCAAACAAAGCACTCAGTGGAAATCAGTTGAACGAAGTAGAGTGCCATAGTGTTTCCTCTAAAATTCATTCTGAACCCTCAAATCCAGAATCCAACTAGTACATATCCATGGCATCCCTTTCTAAATCCCTCATGCCTTTGTTACTAGCAAATTTGATGTCAGATTACAACTAACAATTTCCCAAGAAACCAATTGTATCAGACTTCTCAGATTTTATTAAGTTTCCTGTTACCTTTTGCCAATCTAACATTAATGGTAATGGCAATATTTAGAATGGTCTGCATTGCAATCTTCCACATCATCTCAAAACATTTTGCTACCCAAAGCAAAACCTCCACTCACATCAGGCTATGTTGTACCTAAAAAGAGCCAAATGATTTCTGCATATGAGACAGGGAATTCACAAGCAACTATTTCCCCTTTGTGGCTTTAAAAATCCAATAATAACAAATTAAACAACCAACAATTTGGTGCCCTTTCATGCCTGTAGCAGCCGCCCTCTCTAAAAGGAGGCCCAACCCTGCCTTCCCATCTTCCATTTCTCTTTTATATTTTACCATACTATTTCATGTAAATAGGAAATGTATTTCTTGCATCTAATTTCAAAATGTTTACATAATCATCTATTCAGGAAAGCTGTTCACTGCATCTTCACCTTTAACTGTATACACTTCTCAAATTATAAGCACTTTGAAGAAGTACACTCTGTTATTTTTATTGCTGTTTCAATCTTCTTTCGCTCCTTATTTCTCACCCACCAGAAGTTGGACATTATCACATAGCTTTGTATGTACTGAGCCTAAACAAAGATGTGCATGCAAATTATTCTCTAGACTTTTTCAGACAAATTTTAATTTGTAGTTCTTTCCCCTATTTTATTTGTCTAATGATCATCTGTAATTATCTATAGTTCTATTTTCTCGTTATTTAAATAAATACAGCCAATTCCTGCATTTTAGATGTATTAAACTGTTCCCTTTACATTCTCTTTAATACTTATTTGATCACCCTTTCAGTACAGAAAGCCTTTTAATAGCCTGTTGACTCATGGGAATTCTATGATTTTCACAGATTTTCTTTAAAAAAGAATATTCACTGGTAGTTTTGCCAGTTCACTTCTCTGAAATATAGTGTACAAAACCTGGCAGTGCTGTAGCTGGGTTGTCCTATGAAGTTTATTAATGGAGCCTGATTTTTAAATTATTGTGTGTTATGGAAGTACTCTTCATGATTTGCTTAAAAAGTTTCAAAACCCTCCCCATTTTTTCTGGCTGTGGCCCTGAAACCTGGTATTCATTGGCAGTTACCCATCCAAACACTAACCAGGCTGATCCTGTTTAGTTAATTATATTATTCAGACAATTGTTGTTCACTTAGAAAGATCTTGTCCTCAGTGATAGCAGCAGCTCTCCAGGGAGTCTGGAAATCAAATTTCCCTGCCAGAAACTGAATCTAGGGCTTTTTACAAGCATGTACTCTGTCACTCATCTCTACCAAACATGGGGGACAATCATTTCCATCATATTGAGGAAAATTAAGAGATAATACAAGAATTAGACTGCAGGCAGAAGAAAAATAACAATGAGGTGTTTGGAGAAAATGACCCATGGCCTTAGATTACGGTATTTTCATTATTGTACACAACATAAGAAACAAACAGGATGGGCTTGAATTCTCAACACAGGAAAAGAGATGTGATTTAATAGGCATCACTGGATCTTGATGGGATGAGTTAAGATTGGAATGTAGTAATGGAGGAAGAGAGTCTGGTTTGTTGCTATCGGGTATTTGTAAAACTTTGTATCAAAATATTTCAAAATGAAGATGATGGTGCTTAGTTTCGCTGCTCAAATTTCCAACTCAAATGCTACAGGATGAAAAAGTAAAACCATATTTAACCCACATGGAGTTGAGTTAAAAAAGAAAAGAAAACAGATCATCCCCAATTAATATGCTTTTAAAAACATGCTTTCAGCAATCAGCAACTGCAATCAACAGTTTTGTATACACACACATATTACTGCTGGAAGATGCTTTATAATGCATTGTAAAATGTGTTTATCATGCAACATTGAAAACTGGCACTTCTACAATTTTACAGTTTAATCTTAAAACTGTGCCTGCCTACTTCATTGAGCTCTAATAATAAATATAATGTATGAAAAAACTTGCTTCCTTCATTAGTTTCCCTTATGTATTATGAGTCATTAAAATCAGCCCTTCACATTTCCTAAGGTTAGGGGTGCAGGACCATGAAAAAAACATGAATGAAAAAGCTCTTTTTTAGCCTATGAGAACACCTCTCTTGGAATCTCTATATTCTCCAATGCAATTCTATGATCAACCTCTGCTGGACATGAAGCATAAAAACTCACTGGAGGACCTGGTGAAACCTGCAAATGTAGCATACCAACTAGGTGCTTCTGTATTTGATTTATAACAATAATTTCTCAAAAAAAGAAACATTCAGATTAATAGGGTTCTTCATGTTTATTTCTATTTACTCCATTGAGGTGTTTCAAATAATTTCCTACGCTTCTCACATTCTTCTATCTCATAGTATCATGTTTGACCCTTTCAGTGGGATTACTACTAATACAAATCATAATATTATAAACAAAAGACAGTGACAATGATTTTGCACAAATCATTGTTGTTTAAACAGAATGCATTTCATTTCTGTAACATTTTACACATTTCACTTTCTGTTAAAATGTGTAATTATCTTTCTCAAAACTTAATGATGCTTCACACTTTAGATTTTGTATGCACATCTGAAATTGTGGCATTTTGCAACAAACAAAGGACTATTCAAGTTGTTAGTCTTCTCCTGTATTCATGTTTTAAAATAATCTAATGACTCTATAACTATATCATTGATGCTACCTCATATTCAGCACCAGAAAAGGGCTTCTTTCACTCACCTTTTCTCATTACAACCTCACACAGCAATTTATCTAGTCAGATGAATCATCAGAGTTTTAACCAAGATCTCACATAAATAAGTTTCATTACACTTCAGAGTCAATGTTTCTCAATTGAAATCCATTAACAAGTCCAGCTGTCAATCCCAGAGCACTGCGAAATCAAGGGATGTTCAGTCAAGGCTGCAAATTACCACTAAGCTGGATGTCTAAGAATAACCATAATTTGTTGTAAGAGGATGGGACTGGCCCAAAATCATTAGTGTGAGTCTTAAGTGTTAACAAGAAAGAAACATCTCTCCCAACAGCCTATATGGAGAGGGGAACTGCAACAGAAGGAAAAACAGCTCCAAGTTTTCCCAGTAAAAGCACCAGGATGACAGACCCAACTGCTTGCAGTGTGGGACTGAAATGTCATGAAATATGATTTTAGCATCCTTTGAAATCTGGGGCTGGTCTGGTCCTCTTTAACATTAGATTGGATAAGGAATTAGCAAAACAAACTCTGGGTATTCACTGCCTTATATATGAGGTCACCATAAGTCAAATGGGGGACTAGAAAGCTCTTTCCTCAAGTCTCTTCCATGAGTCATACGGAAGAGGGAATGGTAGGTGGCTGTATCATTGCTGTAGCCGATAGCAACTCGGGGGAAATGGGGTGGCAGTTGTACCCCTGCCCAGCCATGCCCAAACTGTATTGTACTGGCTCAGGAAGTTCCTTTTGGGATGCCAAGTGGGCTCGACTTGCTATCGCAGATGCCAGTTTGAACCTGGTATAGTTGTCAGTGTAGAACCACCCTAGAAGTCTAAGTAGACCACAAGCTAAACATGTGTCAGTAGTATGGTGCAGCAGCTTAAAAAGCAAATGGAATTCTAGACTGCATCAATAGATGCATAGTGTCTAGATCGAGGGAAGTAACTGTCCCAAAATAATCAAAGGTCTGGAAGCCAAGTCCTATGAGGAGCAGCTTAAGGAGCTGAACCTTCTCTTCTCCAAGCCTAAGAGGGGACATGAAAGACATGTTTAACATATTGGAACATTGAAGATGGAGCAGGCTTGATTTCTCCTGCTCTATAAACAAGGGCATGGGGAATTGGATTCAAATTGAAGAAAAAGATAATCCACTTGGATATTCAGAACTTCCCAGGGTATTCCACTGTCAAATTGTGTAAAGAAGAGTCTCCTACTTTTCAAACAGATACTGGAGCACCGTCTGTTGCGAATGCTTTAATTCTGTGTTCCTGCATGGCAGGGAGTTAAATTGGATGATCCTTGTGGTCTCTTCCAACTCTATGGGCCCTTCCAGACAGGCCCTATATCCCAGGAATTGATCCCAGGTTTTCTGTTTTAAACTGGATTATGTGAGTCCACACTGCCAGATAATCTGGGATAAACAGAAAACCTAGGATACAGGGCCTGTCTGGAGGGGCCCTATGCTTCCATGACACCCAATGGTTAGCGTTGTGTGTTTTTATTTTTTGCCTTCCTTGGCAAAGCTTAGTCTTCATTTCAAGCTATTTTATTTCATGTCAAAAGCATTGCATAATAAATAAGTTTAAAAGTGATGAAATAAAGGAATCACAAGCAACTAAATAGTTTTAGACCAAAAGCAGGCCACAGCAACCACTTGTACAAGCTTATACATTACATACAGTGAAATGTATATATCATGACTGCTACTGTATGGCATATTTGTGGCACAAAAACATAAGGCTGAAGGATGGAGAGAAAAACAAAATAAGGGTCTGGATATTAGACCTAAGTCAGAATGGACTCATACCATGAAGCCATTGCCAAGAAATCATTTTTCAACAACTTGCCAACTTTGATGGCACTGCAGCTCGGGGAATCAGGGAATCAATTTTGGGGTTCTGTCTATAATCCTATAATGTATTAATTAAATACTGGTTAATTCATTCAAGTGACCTCAGTCTATTTATAGTTATTGTTCTCTTCTTTCCAGATAGAAAAATGCACCTTTTCTCCTAGACTCATCAGATCTTCCCTGCCCTCTCCTAACATGAGAGTTTCTCTTTCCATAAATTCCATTCACTATCAAATCCAAAAATTGTTATTTGCAGCTACTTCCCAACCATTAGCCCCCATCAACTAACCATTAAGGTTTATTAAGTAGACATTTGCCTGACTAAATAATAGCTAACCAAACTACATTATTTTTTAACCAAAAAGAAAATACTTCATTAATGCACTTGGGTGTGAGTAAATGAAACAAGCACCCAGATCCTTCTTGGATTTATTTATGAGCCTGTGTCTCTGTAGGTATGAATCAGCTCCTTCTTTCTCTGATTCTGATGGAACTATGAAATTTGATATCTGATTTCATACTTATTTAAAGGGCAATGAGACTCTGTCAATGAAGGCTTACTTCAAATTTGTACAGCTCCTAAACATTTTTATTTTATCATAAAATCATGCCTGTTTCAGTACAAAATTAAAAATGGGCAGAGTCTTGTTTCACCCTCAAAGACAAACCAGGCTATCACTACTACTATGTTTCTCCATATGTTCTATTATAACATTTTAGCTATGGATTTCTGGGATATGTAGTTTAACAAGACACTAGACCTCACTGGCTGAGAATTCTAAAAACCCCATACTGCCCATTCCAAGATTCTGTAGGATGGAACAATATCAGTTAAAGTGGAATTGCATAGTGTGTGATAAGTGTGTGTGCTGTGAAAGGTGTGCCTTTCACCCTTTCATGTTCCATGATTTGTGTTTTGGCGATGCTACCTTTAGTGGTCCCTATGTTGACTTGTCCACAGCTGCATAGTATACTGCAGAGGTGTAGAGACACTCTGAAAAACCCTGTGTCACTATACTAGGCATGGGCAAACTTGGGCCCTCCAGGTGTTTTGGACTTCAACTCCCACCATTCCTAACTGCCTACCGGCTGCTAGGAATGGTGGGAGTTGAAGTCCAAAACACCTGGAGGGCCCAAGCTTGCCCATGCCTGGACTACACGCACCTCCTTCTGGTTTAAGATTCATAGGGAAGGGCTTTCTCTAGTGTGCATCACCTCACCATAAAATGAATGCATTTTGGTGCCCTCTCAACTGCCTTGGCTTAATGCTGTGGAGTCGGGGGAGTTTTGCTTTAACAAGGTCCTAAGCCTTCTCTGCCAAAGAGCGCTGGCATCTCCCCAAACTACAATTCCCAGGAGCACTGAGCCATGCCAGCTAAAACAGTATCAATGCTGCATTGCTTAAGCGGGGGGAGGGGGAGGGAGAGAGGGGGGAGGGAGAGACCCTCCGCCAAATCCCCGCTGGCTTCCTTACTGCTTAGGCGAGCGGGAAAACCCAGCTGTGAATTTATTGACTCTCCCTTCAGAAGCCGCGGCGCTGTAAATCCCACCTTCCTGGTGCCTGCTAATTAGACATTTATTTAACTTTGTTGCCTCTTTTTTTTTAATGACTCGCTGCTGTTGTTTGAAGTCGGCTGTCTCTTATTTGGAATAAAAACCTGTGTCACTTTTTCGCCTCATTATTCCTAACAAACACCCTCGCCGGCTTCCCTCCTCCCCGCTGCCGCCTCGCCCTCCCTCTCGCTTCAAAGACCAGCTGTTCTCCCTTCGGCGCCCGCCCGCTTTGCCCAGGGAACGTCTGTGGCGGGCGGAGGCGCAGCGGGGGCTCTTGCATAAAAGAGCAGCCCTTCACCAAGAATGAAGGCAAAGACAGGCTAATGCGCCAGGAGCAAGAGCAGGAGGCCAGGGGTGGGCGAGACACCCGTCTCCCTCCATGTTCACTGGGCCCTTCCTCCTCAGGCGCCACTACACTGACCATTTCATGCAGATTCATTCTGACAAACTCTCACAGAAGCGCCCCAAATCAAAGCCCTTAATGCACACTGGGCGCTCTGGTTGCTGGCCCCATCTATATTGCCATATAATGCCGTTATATGGTCCGTGCAGACTCGTATCATTCGGTTGCTGTGAATCTTTCGGGCTGTAGGGCCATGTTCCAGAAGCTTGTCTCCTGACTTTTTGCCCACATCTGTGGCAGGCATCCTCAGAGGTTGTGAGGTCTTTTGGAAACTAGGCAAGTGAGGTTTATATATCTGTGGAAGGTCCCGGATGGGAGAAAGTACTCTTGTCTGTTGGAGGCAAAGGTGAATGTTGCAATCACCTTGATTAGCATTGAAAAGCCTCGCAGCTTCAAAGCCTGGCTGATTCCTACCTGAAGGATTCCTTTGTTCTGATGTATTAGCTGCTGCGATTGAGTCATGTCTCAGTGGTGGCTCCACGGTTGTGGAACACCCTCCCCAGAGATATATGGCAAGTCCCAACCCTTTTGAGTTTTAGAAAAGCCTTAAAAACATGGCTATGTCCCCAGGCTTTTAACGAATAAATGATAAAGACGACCCAGACTGTTATATGGATAAAGTGGGAGGATATTGGACGAACGGATTTTAAGCATATGTTTTATGTTTTATATTTTATACAGTATTTAACTGGTTGTAATACATTTTTATATGTTGTTTTAATGATGTGTCAGCATCGAATTGTTGCCAATTGTACCCCGCCCTGAGTCCCTTTGGGTGAGAAGGGCGGGATAGAAATATTGGAAATAAATAAATAATTCCGCTGTTTTCAGAGTGTTGTTCTTTATTACTTTCCTGATTTTAGAGTTTTTAAATACTGGCAGCCAGATTTTGTTCATTTTCATGGTTTCCTCCTTTCTGTTGAAATTGTCCACATGCTCCAGACATGAAACAATCAGGAACAGCTAACACCTCCAAACAAAGCATTCTCCCAGACAGGAAAAAGTCAGGTGTATAGATGCTCCCATTTTCCCCCTCCTATCTTCTACTGTTTCCTTCAAGGGCAATGGGGCATTTGTTTTCATTCTAAAATCCAGTTTTTTTATTCATCCACAATGCAGAATTAATGCATGTTGACATAACTTTTAACAAATATGGCTCACTGCTATAGAATCCTAGAATTTGTAGTTTGGTGGGGCACCAGCACTCTTTGTCAGAGAAGGCTAAAGACCTTGTAAAACTATATCTCCCATTATTCCATAGCATTACACCATGGCAGTCAAAGTGATATCATACCGCAATTAATTCAACAGTGAAGATGTGCCCACAGAGTTTTCACATGGGCCAAATATAGTCTATACAGACTTTGTAAAACTACAACTCCCTTGAGTCCAAAAAATCTTTGCTATACAATGCCCTGGATTTCATTCAAGAGGTCCAAGAGGGTCTCAAAACATGTCTCTATGCCCATATTTTGCTTAGACAGCAATTTGGAGCAAAATAATTTGATTTCTTTTTCTTTTTTGTGTGAAGAGATGTGATTTAGTGATTCAGCCTTCCAAGATTTCCTGGGGGGCTATATGGCCCCTTAATCTTCCACAGTCATCCACTCCTGTTGAAGAAAAACAACAGGAAATGTACTGTGAATGGGTTGCAACACAGTAACTATTCAGCCTGGTAAGTGGAAATACATATGCGAGTCAGAAGAAAATGCTACATAGAGAATTGGGAGACTTATTGAAAGGGGCTGTCTATGGCCTGGAAGGAAAAGAATCCATCAAAATGGATCTGTGAACAGAGCATTTTCATTTATAGATGGCAAATAGATCCAAACGTGGTAAGAGTTTTGGGAACAAACATTTTATTCAGTTAAAAAAATCTATCAGTAGGAGTATTAGTTAGGAGGACTACCACGAAACATCTGGATTTTACTGAAGATTAGGGAATTATGCATTTGTCATGAAGACGAGAATATAAAATTGTCCATGTAATAAATGGAGATCCCATTTAAAAAAAAAAAACTTCCACAGCAAAAGTTTCACTACATTGAATACGTCATCAGTAGGACTGCCCAGAATTGCAAGAGCAATTGAGAGTTAGAAATTCACACCCACACATACAAAACTCCACTGCTGGGGGTTCAGCTCCTAGTGCCAAAAATTAGAATTATAGAGTTGGAAAATACAAGAGCCATCCAGTCCAACCCCTTTCTGCCATGCAGGAATACACAATCAAAGCCCTCCTGTCAGATGGCTGTTCAGCTTATGTTTAAAAACCTCTAGAGGTGGAGAGTCCACCACACCCCAAGGCATGATATCCCTTCTGCTGAACAGCTCTTACCTCAGGAATTTAGGTAGAATCTCTTTCCCTGGAATTTGAATCCATTGCACCATATTCCTAGAACAGCAGAAAACAAGCTTGCCCATTCTTCAATATGACATCATTTCACATATTTAAACATGGCTATGATGTCCCTTCTCGGCCTTCTTTTCTCCAAGCTCAACATACCCAGCTCTCTAAGCCATTCCTCTTGGGCTTGGCTTCCAGATCTTTGATCATTCTCTGGACACAATTCAATCCTTCTTGAATTGTGATGCGCAGACCTGGACAAAGTACTCCAGATGAAATCTGACCAAAGGAGAATAGAGTGGGACTGTGACTTCCCTCAATCTTGACATTATACTCCTATTAGTACATTCTGGAATCACACTGGCTTTTTAGCTGCCACATCACACTGTTGATTCATGTCCATTTTGTAGTCTAATAAGACTCCTCAAGTCCTTTTACATGTACTGTTTTCAAGCCAGGTGTCACAAACAATATACCAGAAGAAAAGATATATTGTATGGA
The DNA here is from genome assembly GCF_035594765.1 of Anolis carolinensis. Classification (NCBI taxonomy): domain Eukaryota; kingdom Metazoa; phylum Chordata; class Lepidosauria; order Squamata; family Anolidae; genus Anolis; species Anolis carolinensis. The sequence goes on along the minus strand of NC_085843.1, from coordinate 37,167,776 downwards.
TATGTTTCATAAATTCAATTATATACAAGTCCACTAAATCCCAAGGCTTTTTGCTAGTCTGAATGAGACCTAACATGATTAGCTTTTTCTTAGCTAAGAAATACAAGTCTGGTTCAACATTCTTCTTTTGAGGTACCTTATACATTATTTCATTCATCAATATAGTACTATTGTCAGTTAGGAATGTATAAACTCATCCTGCATCAAGTTGCATTGCTTAAAGTTAAGTTGGCTTCTCTTTGAAATATTGAGAATGAATCACAGTTCATACTCTAGAACGACAATCCCCCAGCCCCATTTAAAAAAAAAAATTCAAAGTGTTCCCTGTGGAGAAGGATGCAAGATTGAACAAAGTGATAAATATATATTCTAATCAGAAGGAACATTTTATTAAGACTTTCCAATCAATGTACTGCAAGGAAATTGTGAGTCAACAAAAAGTTAATTTTTGCTTCCTATGTCTCCAGTTTTCAATATGTAGAGGAGAAAACTGCAAGAGTTCAGTCATTTGGTGATTGGCATTGCTTGCTTTATTGCAAATGACTGAAATTTCTGATTCAGTGAATTTTCTACTTTCAAATAACAGTATTTTTCTACGCCAAAGGTAAGATGTGTATAGTCATTCTGTTAATTCTTCTTACATTCATTACAGGAGGCAGCTGGTTTTCTCTCTCTTCCCCCAACTCAATCATTTTCCTAAATACTTTCAATCCTATAGTGCCCAGGTTGCTATAATTGCTTGGTAATGTTTTTTTGGACTTCCTCTATATGTATTCATTAAATATTGGCACACAAGCTTTGTGAAATTTTCTTTTGTTGAAACCAACATTGGTCAGTTTTGTGGACATTCCATCAAATCGTAGTATATATTGCTGCCCTTTATTATTTTCTCTGATTTCATAATAACATATAACAGTGGTTCTCAGCCTGTGGATCCCCAGATGCTTTGGCCTTCAACTCCCAGAAATCCGAACAGCTGGTAAACTGGATGGGATTTCAGGGAGTTGTAGACCAAGACACCTGGGGACCCACAGATTGAGAACCACTGACATATAATATTATACTTTGATAAAGGACAGGGCTTTTTTTTTTTTTTTTGAAGTAGCAAGTATTTCTATTTAGGAAACTATATTACTTAGTTACAGAACCTAGTACTTTTCCCGTTTTGGTTCTTTATTTCTGAGCATTGTCCTGCTGCAATTGTGGTCTTTTCCAGTATGTTCTTAGCCCTACTAAAGCCAGTTAACAGAGAGTACTCCTGCTGTAAATACAAGTGCTCTTTCCCATTCTTTTTGACAAGAGTGAGCTAACCTAATAGGAACTTGCGAAATAAGTTACTAAATTTTATTCAACTGTTTCAAATAATCACCGGTATATCAAATACTCTTATGTAGTAGCTTGCACCCTTCTCCAACTACAGTGGGCCCTTAATTTCCACTGGGGGTGTATTCCAAGAAATTCTATCATTAACAGCTTTGGAGGAGAAGAAAACAGCACCTGAATAGTGATTAAACCATTACCTACAACCCTAGGACAGTGAGGCATGCAGGACTCCATTACTGTTGAAACACAGGCAGCAGCACTACAGTGGAAGAAAACCTGACAAAATAATGTGAAGTCAAAGTAATTGCTTTATCTGTTAAACTACAAATACAGTGGTTCTTCATGTAGCAACTTGACCCACTAGAAGTCCTCCCAGTTGGACACAGTTTTTAAAAGGTTCAAATCATTTAAGCCAAATAACCTTCAAGTTTTCCCCCTTCCTATTGTGGAATTTCAGACTCTGAATTGAGAGGTCTGTTGTCTGTAGAAACAATACCATAAAATATTTCACTCCCACAAAAACATAATTACCTGGTTATTGACACCTTTCTTTAAGAACTGTTCCAGGGCAAGCAGTTCAAGTTTCCTCAGAGGCAAATCTTTACTTCATGAAAGAATGAGTGCTTGGTATAAACCTAAGATTCATTTTCTTATCAGCATACCTGAAGGGGGACATGTTTTCTTCGCGACATCAAGGTAGCAACAGATATGCAGGGTGAGCTGAGATTATTCTTGTTCCATATAAACTCCACTGATCACATTTCTGACCCACCTTAAACATTTCCAATTTTTTCTCCCCTTCTCTTAAACAGGCCCTGCAATTGTATCAGCTCATCATATGCAGAAGTTCAGCAAGTAAAGCTTCCTTCATCTTTTTGCCTTCCTATTGAAAAAACGCTGCACTGTTGTATTTATGCAATAGCTGAAAAGATTCACAGTATTCCAAGCATTGAAAAGGCTCATCGTATCCAAAATTTATTCTAGGATCATTTATCCCATCCAAATAATTAAGTTCACATAATGCAACTGTGGTGCTACTATTAAAAGGGTGGCATACACCCTGTTTTGCAGCAACTCAGCTTAAAGTGCAAAAGACTGCCAAAGTAAAGAGATGTTTGCCTATTGACAGAAGGATAACAACAAGATGGCTAGGCTAGCCTCTCTCATCAGGGAATCCAGAGCCTGCTATGCAAACCAAAAACCTCTTTCATGAATCTGCCTCTGATGGCAACATGAGCTTTCTCAACAGATTTTTTTAAAACAGACAAGCACAGAACAGACCGTCAGCCTGGACACAAGTCATACAGAGATTTGATAGGTTATAACCAGCACTTTGAATTTGACTGGAAACCAACTGATAAGTTACAAAACAATCATAAGCAGCAACAGTCTGATCTAAGCATCCTGGATCAGATGAAGTTTCCAAACATTTTTGAAAGACAGTCCCATGATGTGAAAATGGGATCAATGAGATATAACAGAAGTATGTGTTATCATTGCCAGATAACTCCACGTTATGTTCACTTTTGGGACTCTGGCCTGAATTGTGTGAAAACACTCATGGCCACAAAAGAAACTTGAGTCTCCAAATTATGAGCCTCACAAGGGGCATTTTTGCATGGTTTTGCTGCTTTGCTTCACGCCAAGAACGAGGTATACCGTGGGTCATCACATGACACAGCAGGCCCCACCCACATTCCTCCCAAAGTTGGGGGAAAGTGCCGAGAGGTGCCTCCTCCCTGACTGGGGGTGTATTTTGGGTAGCTCCAATGGAGTTACCTGCATTTTCCTCCCAATTTCCCTGTGTGATGGCAGAAAGGGAGGAAGGGCAACATGCATTGCTGCCCTTTCTTCCATCTACAGGGGGAGAGAAAGGGTGCCAAAATACCCTCTCCCACCCAATCCATGCCATGAGGGAAGGAGGGAGGGCACGCGGGGTGCTGCCAGCTGCCCTGTGTGCCTTCCCTTTTGCCAGCAATTGCTAGTGCAATGGCACAGTCCAAAAGGGCCATGTGATGAGATCCTTATTAGTTAAGGTATGTATGACTCCATCATGCACAGGTTGAATGCCTTTTTCATTGTTTTAATTTATATCCGGCTCTTTCCCTAGAATTGGTGTGTAAGGCAGCTTTTAACATTAAAAACAAGTACCAATAAAAACCACAATGCATTAAAAATTAAAACAATTGATGAAAATATATAAACATGGTTTGTCTCAAACATATCAGCAATAACATTAAGTAATTTAGCATATCCATTAAAAACCCTTGCTTGCAGCAACCAGCCAGTTGCTAAAAGCCTGTGTAAATAATAAAGGTGCGAAAAACACTCATTAATCAACCGTTTGAGTCCCCTTCAGGGGAAATACAGTGGGGTACAATATAATAATAATAATAATAATAATAATAATAATAATAATAATAATAATAATGGACACAGGTGAAACTGGACAATTTGGACAGAAAAACAAGAAAACTCATGACCATTCATCATTCACTACACCCTCACAGTGATGTTGACTGGCTATATCTGCCTAGAAGATCAGGGGGCAGAAGACTCTTACAAGTAAAACAAGCAGTCAAAGAAGAAGAACATGCCCTGGCAGAATATGTCAAGCAAAGTGAAGAACCTGCTTTGAAGTCAAAAATCAGAAACTCCTCAAAGCACAGCAGACAAAAAATCAGTACAAGAAACCGCACTACAAACTAGAGCTGACAGCTGGCACAACAAAACACTGCTTGGAAAGTTCCTTGACAAAATTGAAGGAAAAGCTGATAAGGAGAAGACCTGGCTATGGCTCACAAATGGGACACTGAAGAAGGAGACAGAAGGCCTGATCCTTGCAGCCCAGGAGCAAGCCATCAGAACAAATGCAATTAAGGCCAAGATCGAAAAATCAGCTGATGACCCAAAATGCAGACTGTGCAAGGAAGCTGATGAAACCAATGATCATATTCTCAGCTGCTGTAAGAAAATTGCACAGACTGACTACAAGCAGAGGCACAACTATGTGGCCCAAATGATTCATTGGAACTTATGCCTCAAGTACCACCTCCCAGCAGTAAAGAACTGGTGGGATCACAAACCTGCAAAGATAATGGAAAATGAACACGCAAAGATACTGTGGGACTTTCAAATCCAGACTGACAAAGTTCTGGAACACAACACACCAGACATCACAGTTGTGGAAAAGAAAAAGGTTTGGATCATTGATGTTGCCATACCAGGTGACAGTCGAATTGATGAAAAACAACAGGAAAAACTCAGCTGCTATCAGGACCTCAAGATTGAACTTCAAAGACTCTGGCAGAAACCAGTGCAGGTGGTCCTGGTGGTGATGGGCACATTGGGTGCTGTGCCAAAAGATCTCAGCCGGCATTTGGAAACAATAAACATTGACAAAATTGCGATCTGCCAACTGCAAAAGGCCACCCTACTGGGATCTGCGAACGTCATCCGAAAATACATCACACAGTCCTAAACGCTTGGGAAGTGTTCGACTTGTGATTTTGTGATACAAAATCCAACATATCTATCTTGTTTTCTGTGTCATACAACAACAACAACAACAACAACAACGATTTCATCTTTATGCAGGGTGGGCAAAGGTGTTTCAACATTCAAGATCCTGCCAAGGAAAAGAAGGTAAGCTGCAAGATTCTTTGCGCTTCGGGCAAAATACATTGTGACAAAGGTTTTCCTGAGCAGGAAGTAGATATTTTGTATTTTTGACAGTATTTTTGTTTGTTTTTTATACACAACACATAAGCCAGAGAACATAATGTTTGTTATTCTGCATAGATTTCTATGTAGTCAAACAAATTGCATAAAGTTTAGACACACTGTATACAATATGTACACAGACATTTTTCCACAGAGAAACCACAGGATATTATCCTGCATGTATTTTCAGTACAACAGCATTTTGTGCATGTGTTTAAGATAGTTTAACTGAGATATATGACAATTTTATTGAGATGCCAAGTACTTGGCAAGATTCAGTAGCATAGCATAGAGAAGTGAATATATATATATATATATATATATATATATATATAGAGAGAGAGAGAGAGAGAGAGAGAGAGAGAGAGAGAGCACACTTTATTATTTATCCATAGTGCAATTGCTAAGTTCACCCTAATGCTCCATCTGCTCTACTTTAAGGATCTGATCTGGCATTGAAACCCTCTCTTATGGTACCATGTTCCCGCTTCTGCACAGATTTGAGATTTGTTCATTCTCATGTAAAGCCACTGCAATTGCTCAGAACTTACTGGTCCACCGAGCACCTGATGTGAAGCAGAGTCCACAAAAGCGAAAGTACTTATGACAAAGCGTTGGTAATGAAAGTGGAATTGTAGAACACACACTAACATATTTGTAGTCCGATATGACACACACCAACATACAAATCCAGTTATAATTAAATGGTCCAGAAGACATCTCTGAGCAGTATTCTTTTTTTAATTTTGTACATCATTTTGAGAGCCCTGGTAGGCAGATTTTTACATTCTTTCAAAAATAAATGAATTTTCTTTGCTATTATAAAGACAAACATTATCTCCACTTTTCTTATTGCTTTCATCACAGAAACAATACTGAGGATCTCCCAAATCTACCCTTTTCTTCGCTATCCAGCCTCACCTGTGGTGTTATGTTCTTTCATATCATTTCAAATTTATCATGACGCTAAGGGTTTTCTTGGTAAGATTTGTCCAGGGTGGCAATGTTGTCTTTGCCTTAATCTGAAGATGAGATAGTCAAGATCACTCAATGGGTTTCCATGCTTGAATTGAGAGTCAAACTCTGGTCTTCAGAGCCATAATCCAATGTTCAAACCATTATACCATGCTGGATCCAGCTGTACAGCAGATCCTATACAGTCTCATCTATAAAGCAGATCACTTTACCCACCCATATATCTCTTTGGAATATATTGTGTTTGATCAGCCTTGAAAGGTCCTTGTAACTCTGCTATTTTTACTAGCTTGGGATGTAGAATTCTTCCATTTATGTCTGATGATTTGTGCTTTAAATTGGCTATGTGGGAATGGAGCATAGAATCATAAAATAATAGAGTTGGAAGAGACTACATGGGCCCTATGAGACACTCTTAATAGGACCTGGTCTTCAAGCGATTTATTATTTTAGTCACCTTCTTCCTCTAGCTTGTCAGTATCTCTTTTGAACTGTGGTGCCCAGAATTGGACACAGTATTCCAGGTGAAGTCTAATCAAAGCTGAAGAGAGAGGCTCCATGGCTTCCCTAGATCTAGACACTATACTCCTTTTGATGCAGCCCAAAATCCCATTGGAATTTTTAGCTGCTGTATCACACTGTTGGATCATGTTTAACTTATTGTCCATGAAGACTCTAAGATCTTTCTCATGTGGACTGTTGTCGAGCCAGGCATCACCCATTTTGTATCTTTGCATTTCATTTTTTCCTACATAGTTAATTTGTGCTCATTATGTAGAATTCCCAAGTAAGGCTGTGAATACTTCCCCATTCCTTTATCCTCAGTGTAAAAATTGTCTTTGTATGTTGTGACATCAGGGAATGGAGAGGGGAGAGTATCATATTTGAAGACATTTTTCCATGTACAAAAACTTACTTTGGCAGAAAAGTTCCAAAATGCAAAGAGTTGTCAAGAACAAATATGTCTTGAAATCTCATGCAGCAAGAAGATTTCTTTGTTATGTTTTTCATCCATGTGAGTATGAAGCAAATGAAAATTTGCATTCCTTGTTTTTAATAAAGATGAATGCATCCAGGCACAGATTTAATGGGGATCAGTGTGGCAAAGTCGGAGAAATGTTCTAACACAGGAGCTTTCAAGGAGGGTGTTTTTGTATTGATTCTTACCTGAAAAGCAGTTCCACAGGCAGAGAGTGTGAAGTTATAGTGTACAAAAGTATTGGGGGTTTTTGTCACAGGAACACAACCATTGCCATATGCAACAACATGATGCACAGACTCCAGAATTAGTGATGGCAGAGTCACATCCCTGGATACCGCAATTGAAAAGTGACCATCTGGTGTGCAGCAAGCAGTCACAAAAAAGTGAAAGTCAACAGCATTAATATTGAATCCCAGGAATTTTGTAAGATTTCTGTGAGTTGTTGTCAGAGGAAACGAAAAATGATCCGACTACTAGTCAAAGTGATGCAACTGCCTCAGGCAATGGATGATAGCAGAAGCAGTGGTAGCCCTCCATCTGATGCTCCTGAGCTGTCTGGCCAGTTCTATCTATTAGAACACAAGCTCAGTATGTCACACAGGCTGACCTGCATCCCCTAAACTGCTGACTTTCAATATAGTGGGTGATGGTATTCCATTGCCAGTGTTGAAGTAAAATACAATTATTCATCTAATCAGCAGGGCCGGCCCAAGGTAATTTTCAAGTGTAAGCGAACAGAATTTTGGCGCCCCCCCAAAACAATCGGATATCGAATTGTTGGCAGTTGTGAGGCTACCCTGAGTCCTCTTCAGGGTGAGAAGGGCGGGACACAAGTATGGGAAATAAATAAATAAATAAATAAAACCAGGACAGTAAAAAAAGAACACTCAAAAACAGGGGAATTCCAGACATGAAACAATCAGGGCCAGCTAACACCACCCAACAAAGATTCCCTCAGGCAGGAAGCAGCCAGCTATGAATATGTGAGGGACATTCAATGCTAATCAAGGTGGCCAACTGCAACATTCACACTTGCCTCAACCTCACAACCTCTGAGGATGCCTGCCATAGATGTGGGTGAAATGTCAGGAGAGAATGCTTCTGGAGCATGGCCAGACAGCCCAGAAAATGCACAGCAACTCAGTAATGATAATGATAATTTTATTTCTTACCCGCTCAAGACGGTTGACAACATTGCTAGAACACATAATAATTTAAAAACACTCCGTAAAATATACATATGGAAACATATTTCCATAAAATACACAAAACAAAAAGGAGCCCCGGTAGCGAAGTGTGTTAAAGCACTGAGCTGCTGAACTTGCAGACCGAAAGGTCCCAGGTTCAAATCCCGGGAGCGAAATGAGCGCCCGCTGTTAGCTCCAGCTTTTGCCAACCTAGTAGTTCGAAAACATGCCAATGTGAGTAGATCAATAGGTACCACTTCCGGCGGGAAGGTAACGGTGCTCCATGCAGTCATGCTGGCCACATAACCTTGGAGGTGTCTACGGACAACACTGGCTCTTTGGCTTAGAAATGGAGAGCACCAACCCCCAGAGTCAGACATGACTGGACTTAACGTCAGGGGAAACCTTTACCTTTACCTTACACAAAACAAAAATTAGACATAGAGTGGAAGTTTAAACAATATCATGAAAAGGGCAAGAAATCTGCCCCTCTCCATATGGTATGAATCAGGGGTCCCCAAACTAAGGCCCGGGGGCCGGATGCGGCCCATCGAAGCCATTTATCCAGCCCCACGGCACAAGGGCAGAAGGGGGTTGGGCTAAGTAACCCAAGGGGTCTCTTCTTCTCTTACAACCATTATTATTATTATTATTATTATTATTATTATTATTATTATTATTATTATTAATATTGAGGCTGGGTGGCCATCTATCAGGGATGCTTTGCTTGTGCTTTTGGTGCACAGAGACAGAAGGTAGTTGGACTAAATGGCCCAAGGGGTCTCTTCCAATCCTATTATTATTATTATTATTATTATTATTATTATTATTATTATTATTATTATTATTAAGGCTGGGTGGCCATCTATCAGGGATGCTTTGCTTGTGCTTTTGGTGCACACAGGCAGAAGGGGGTTGAACTAAATGGCCCAAGGGGTCTCTTCCAATCCTATTATTATTATTATTATTATTATTATTATTATTATTATTATTATTATTATTATTGAGGCTGGGTGGCCATCTATCAGGGATGCTTTGCTTGTGCTTTTGGTGCACACAGGCAGAAGGGGGTTGGACTAAATGGCCCAAGGGGTCTCTTCCAAACCTCTTTCTTCTTCTTCTTCTTCTTCTTCTTCTTCTTCTTCTTCTTCTTCACATTGACGCTGGGTGGTCATCTGTCAGGGGTGCTTTGTTTGTGCTTTCGATGCACAAAGCAGAAGGGGATTGGATTCAATGGCCCAAAGGGTGTCTTCCAACCCTCTTTTTTATTGTTATTGTTATTATTTATTTATTTATTTAGATATTTATTTATTATTGCTCGGTGGCCAACTATAGTCTGGCCCTCCAACGGTCCGAAGGATCGTGAACTGGCCCCCTGTTTAAAAAGTTTGGGGACCCCTGGTATGAATAAAGAAATCCACTGGACTTAACTGGCACTTGTATCTTTATTTCTCCATTGGAAGAAGTGAGGCACCGTGGAATTAACATAGTTTGACTCCACTTTCACTGCCACGGCTCAATGCTATGGAATCCTGGGAGTTATAGTTCGGTGAGGCATCTAAACTATTTGGCAGAGAAGGTTTAAAGACCTTATAAAACTACAATTCCCAGGGTTTCATAGCATTGAGCCATGGCAATGAAATTGGAGTCAAACTGCATTAATTCCAAAGTGCAGCTGCCCTTTGGTGAGATATATGCATCCCTCTGAAGTACACCACTACAATATACACTACAATATACCCTTAGGCCCTTTCTGTATTGCCATATAAAATGCAGGTTATCTGCTTTGAACTGGATTATATGGGAGTGTAGACTCAGATAACCCAGTTCAAGGCAGATAATGTGGATTATCTGCATTGATAATCTGAATTATATGGTTATGTAGAAGAAGCCATACCCTGCCATATAAGATCCAGACTATCTGCTCTGAACTGGATTATATGGCTGTGTAGATGCATATAATCCGGTTCAGTACATATGACCTGGATTATCTGCCTTCATAATCTCAATTATATGGTTATGTAGAAGAACCCATACCCTGCCATATAAAATCCAGACTATCTGCTCTGAACTGGATTATATGGCTGTATGGATGCATGTAATCCGGTTCAGTGCATATGACCTGGATTATCTGCCTTCATAATCTCAATTATATGGTTATGTAGAAGAACCCATACCCTGCCATATAAAATCCAGACTATCTGCTCTGAACTGGATTATATGGCTGTGTGGATGCATATAATCTGGTTCAAAGCAGAAAATGTGGATTATCTGCCTTGATAATCTGTCTTCTATGGCTGTGAAGAAGGGGCCTTAGGAAACTATAAATCCTAGGAGTAGGCCCACATGTTCCAGCTTCTGGAACATGGCCAGGCAGCTGAAAAACCTGCAGCAACCCAGCCTCAGGCCCCTCCATTTCCCCCCTCAGTTGCCAAGTTGGCCCAGGCCTGCCCTGGAGACATGCCTGGTGAAATGCTGGGAACAGGGATGGGTTCCTACCTGCCCCGTCTTCATGGCTGAGAGGGTCCCCAAGGAGGTGCATGGCAGGGGCACAGGCCTGCTCGACCTGCCAGAGCTCCTTCCAGCCTTGGAGGGCTGCCGGGCGTTGCGGGAGGAATCCAGGAAGGGTGCAGGTGGAGCAGCAGGCCCAGAGGCCTGGCCTCAGGTCTTGTTCAGGGGCAAGAGGGCTGCAAGGGCGAGAGGGCCGAGTGCGAGAGAGGCGTGAGTGGGCCGAGTGCGAGAGGGGCGTGAGTGGGCCGAGTGCGAGAGAGGCGTGAGTGGGCCGAGTGCGAGAGGGGCGTGAGTGGGCCGAGTGCGAGAGAGGCGTGAGTGGGCCGAGTGCGAGAGGGGCGTGAGTGGGCCGAGTGAGAGAGATGCGTGAGTGGGCCGAGTGCGAGAGGGGCGTGAGTGGGCCGAGTGAGAGAGATGCGTGAGTGGGCCGAGTGCAAGAGGGGTGTGAGTGGGCCGAGTGAGAGAGAGGCGCGAGTGGGCCGAGTGAGAGAGAGGTGCGAGTGGGCCGAGTGCGAGAGAGGCGTGAGTGGGCCGAGTGCGAGAGGGGCGTGAGTGGGCCGAGTAAGAAAGAGGCGCGAGTGGGCCGAGTGAGAGAGAGGCGCGAGTGGGCCGAGTGCGAGAGGGGCGTGAGTGGGCCGAGTGAGAGAGATGCGTGAGTGGGCCGAGTGCGAGAGGGGCGTGAGTGGGCCGAGTGCGAGAGAGGCGTGAGTGGGCCGAGTGCGAGAGGGGCGTGAGTGGGCCGAGTGAGAGAGATGCGTGAGTGGGCCGAGTGCGAGATGGGAGTGAGTGGGCCGAGTGAGAGAGAGGCGCGAGTGGGCCGAGTGCGAGAGAGGCGTGAGTGGGCCGAGTGCGAGAGGGGCGTGAGTGGGACGAGTGAGAGAGAGGCGTGAGTGGGCCGAGTGCAAGAGGGGTGTGAGTGGGCCGAGTGAGAGAGAGGCGCGAGTGGGCCGAGTGAGAGAGAGGTGCGAGTGGGCCGAGTGCGAGAGAGGCGTGAGTGAGCCGAGTGCGAGAGGGGCGCGAGTGGGCCGAGTGAGAGAGATGCGTGAGTGGGCCGAGTGCGAGAGGGGCGCGAGTGGGCCGAGTGAGAGAGATGCGTGAGTGGGCCGAGTGCGAGAGGGGCGCGAGTGGGCCGAGTGAGAGAGATGCGTGAGTGGGCCGAGTGCGAGAGGGGCGCGAGTGGGCCGAGTGAGAGAGATGCGTGAGTGGGCCGAGTGCGAGAGGGGCGCGAGTGGGCCGAGTGAGAGAGATGCGTGAGTGGGCCAAGTGTGAGAGAGGCGTGAGTGGGGCGAGTGCGAGAGGGGCGCGATTGAGCAGAGTGCGAGAGGGCCGCGAGTGGGACGAGTGCGAGAGATGCGCGAGTGGGCCGAGGAGTGCGAGAGGGAGCCTCAACAGCGCCCCCCTTGACGTGCGCCCGAAGCGGCCGCTTAAACGGCCTCCATTGTTGGACCGGCCCTGCTAATCAGTTTCTTCACATGGGGGCAACATCATATTCTTTTCTACTGGCCAGCCTTGATTATTGTCCTTGTTGCCTTCTAGTCAGTCTGTTCTCTAAGAGGAAAGCAGGATAACTTCCATCATGATAGCTTCAAAAACCTGATGTATCAAATGGAAGTACTATTGCCAAAGTAAGAACAATCCTCTGAAGATTATTTAATACATTAAAGAAATTGGAATTAGCTTCATTGAGGTCCAAATTGTGGCCAACAATATTCAGAGTCAACTTCTTTGCATTTACTGCAGATCTAGAATGTTTTTATTCTCCCCAGCCCATGGTAAGAACAGCTTTTTATAGACATTGTCTTGCACAGTTTAGCAAAATGATAAATTATTGCAAAGTATACTACAGCATTGTGGGTTACGCTGTGAGGGCACAGTATGTTCTCTATGTGACACCTTCAAGAAGCTAAAACTCAAGCAGTAGAAAGGGATTTAAAATAACCAGGTCTAAGCCCAGAAGCAGATGAAGATGAGGAGAGGAGAATCTGCAAGATGCCAATGCCTAGAAGCAGATGGAAGGTCCTCTTCATCCTAACTGTGACTGTTCTGGCTTTGGAAGGAAAGGAGGAAGAGGCAGGTGCAATCCTGAGGGCAGGGAACTCTTAATTTGTAAGATGCTTTGAGAATTTTTGTGTATGAAGTGCAGGTATAAGCTCTACATGAAAATAAAAATAAGAATCAGGCATAGCTGATCCAACTGCCATTGCCATGGTCTTGGAGGATGAGATGAAGAAGCAGTATCAGCTGGACTTAATTCTCTCCACCACCGCTACACCTTTTGCATGTCTGCTGTTTGATTAGATGTTAAGCCTAAGGACAGAGAACTGCTTTTTCTTGTAAAGCATCATATACAGTGATGGCACTATATATATGAATAAATAGTAGTGATTATTATGATTCCAGCCTACCTGTATTTCCATAGCAGCAACGAATCTGAGGATCACCATGGGTATAATAACAGGCTTTTTCTTCACATTCTCTCAGAGATACCAGCTGAGAAGTACAATGAAGTCTGTCTTCCCTCTGTACCTCCTGGCAAATGCTATTGCTTGGAGTATCTAGAGCTGAAGCCAGTGTTAGGAACAATGCTACCTTAGCATTTCCCCATGAACATAGAAATACACCTCTGCTATTCTTGAGTTTCTGCTCACCCTATTTACATGAATTATGGTAATTACAGCAACAAACATTCCAGAATGCTAAAGGTACACATTTAGAAAAGTCACTTAGAATTTGAAGGATTTATGATTGTTAGAAAATGTCATTTGTTTCCATTTGTCTCAACTCTTAAGCAAGACACATGATGCATGAACATGTTAATGTATTTCTCCCAATCTATAGTTTCATGTCAAAAAAAGCTCCCCCAGTTGGCTTTCTGCCAAGTAATTTCAGGACCAGAATTTAGAATTTAGTGAGTCCCAGAAATATACCTGGCAAGTGGATTGGACATTTCAGGTCCTCCTCATGGAGAAGAATGTTGCCAAGACCATCTTGTCTTTCAATCCGGAGAGATATTAAGAAGTTGACATTCTGTTTCATGAAAGAAAACAACAATTACTCAAATCAGGACAGAACACATGCACATTTGCAGGCTCATAACATCAAGCAAGGTTTTCTACTATCCTATTCCAAAGAGCACATCCCATATTTTGTAAGGTATCAGACAAAACATTTTAAAACAAGGTTTAATCTTCTACTTCCTTTTAAAAACCATGCTGCAAATAGACCTTTATGTAAACACTCTGCACAACAGTGTCACACAAGGTTTACTGTTATTTCCCCAATTTGTGTTAGTCTGCAGTGCATTTTCAGGAAAGAAACAGAAAGATGTTACTGCCCCAGTGCATTAGAAAAATATTATATACTAGCTTGGGAACCCGGCAATGTCCAGGTTATTTGATAAAGGCATTATTTGTCATTGTTTTTAGGTATTCTCAGTTTGGAGTGGGTGAACTACAATTCCCAGAATCGTGAGTCAATCTTCCCCAAACCCTGCCAGTATTCAAAGTTGGCCATTTCGGGTCTGTGTACCAAGTGTGGTCCAGATCTGTTGTTGCCTGGCTGCAGTGCTCTCTGGATGGGGGTGAACAGCTACAACTCCCAGATTCCTGGGGCAATTGTCCCAAAACATCTGTCAGTATTCACAGTAGGCTATGTTGAGTCTGTGTGCCAAGTTTGGTCTAGATCCGTTGTTGGCTGGGTTCAGTGCTCTTTGGATGCAGGTGAACTACAACTCCCCAAATCAAGTTGGTCATGAGGCTTCTCTGTGCAAAGTTTGGTCCTGGTCCATTGTCGGTAGGAGTCACTGTTTATCTGGATGCAGGTGAACTATAACTCCCTTTCCCTCAAACTTGTCAAATATGCTATTTTGGTTATGGGGGCTCTATGTGCCAAGTTTGGTCCTGGTCCATCATCAGAGGGGTTCGGAGTGCTCATTCATTGCAGGTGAACTATAAATCCCAGTACCTACTTCTCCCAAATGTCCAGGCCAATTCCCCTCAAAACCCACCAGTATTCAAATCTGGTCATATCAGGTATGCATGGCAGGTTTGGCCCAGAGCCATCATTGTTTGGGTTCATAGCATTCTGGGTGTAAGTGAACTACAACTCCTCTACATTCCCCAGTAGGAGTCACAGTGCTATGACTTGATGCAGGGTGAACTACAACTTCCACTATGTGGAGTCAATCCCCCAAACTCCTCCTCTGTTGTGTTTGTTCTGCAGACAGATTTGAAAGGGAAGGGCAGGAGGCAGGGTCATGCAAATTCCACACCATTGGAGAACCCTGGGATGCCTGCCTGTGGTGAACGAAAATGCAAAATCTAGGATGAAATGGTCCCCAAACGAAAGCATTCCTTGGGTGGTGGGCTGTAGTGTTTGGGAAGGACATTGGCAGGGTTTGGGCTACATGTTCATGGAGCTCACTGTAACCGCAAGGTCAGTAGAAAGGAGTGACTTGGTGGCTCCTTAGCAGTAGGAACTGTAGCCTGTTTGTGGAGGCCGGAGGCTGTCTGTATGAGCAGACACCTGTGCCATATACACATGTATGGGTTTTCACTTTTATTATGGATCTAGACTAGATCTAGATCTAGATCAGATCTAGACTAGCCTAGATTAGTTGCCTTGTATCCGATAGCCTGGGATGCACTGATACATACAATCTTATCTGTGACCTATGGATAAGGCATGAGGTTTTCGGATGAACGGATCTGAGCGTATATATTTTTAAAATTTATATACTGTAATTTTATATTTTATTTAATTGTTTTTAACTGATTTTATGTATTGTTGATTGATTTTGTATAGGCATCTAATTGTGCCAGTGTTGTAAGCCGCCCTGAGTCCCTTCGGGTGAGAAGGGCAGGATATAAATATTGGAAATAAATAAATAAATATCCCACTCTAATTTTCTCCCGTTTTCTTACCATTTTTTTTAATGCTGGCATAATGGAGTTCCACAGAGATCTTCCCGCAACACATGCCACTTCTGATGGCTGTGTGTGGAAATCCGTTTCGCCAGCATGTGAAGATAGAGACAGGAGTCCATTTTTAGGAGTCGGGTATTCCCTCAACTCCTGATTGAAGATAGCTGCAGGAAGCAAAGGAAAGCTAGAAGAGGATGAGGAACCATCATGGGATAGCTGGCCATCACCAAAGATGGACCTTGTTGGGATAAATCACAATCCCACTCTTAGGGCACTTTCCTCCACTCCCCACCCCCCTTCAAGTCCTGCCTGTGGGATAGTCCACAGTAAATCCTGTTTCTGTCTGCCTTTTCTAAGCAATTTGTATGAAACTGAGCACTTTATGTTTGCTTGATTGAGATGATGGAGAACTAGGAATATTTTGCTTATTAATAGGAGGTTTTGTGTGTATGTGTGTGTGTGTGGGGGGGGGGGGGATCTGTACATATGAGTTGACTATCCCTTATCCATAATTCCAAAATTAAAAACATTGTAGAATCCAAAACTGTGCACATGGGTGAATGAGAAATTGGCATCTTTGCTCAACCTGAACCACATTTTATGTTTCTCAATTAACAAAGCAACTTTCAATATGTATAGGGTGCTACTATTTATTTTTTCCATTTCCTTTTTTAAAAAAATCCCTGTTCCTACAGGTTTAAAATATTTTGAAAGTTTTACATCTCTGTACATTATTGCAAGTACAGCACTTTCCATTTTCTGATTCTGTTATGATGGAGAAGGGTTATCTCCAAAGCAGGTACCTGCATCGCAGTGTAAAGATATGCTGCTACTTTTTTGATGAAGAAACAGCCAGTAAAAGGGACAGTGAACACCGCAGAACCTTCTCTTAAGATTTAATGTACCGGAATCACAGGGTTGTTGTGTGTTTTCCGAGCTGTCTGGCCATGTTCCAAAAGTATTCTCTCCTGACGTTGCGCCCACATCTATGTCAGGCATCCTCAGAGGTTGTGAGGTACATTATATTATCCATTTCTTCCTTGGGAGGGATAGCTAATACTCCAGAAGACAGGAGCAGAATTCAAAACAATCTTAACAGATTAGAGAGATAGGACAAAACTAACAAAATGAACTTCAACAGGGACAAATGCAAGATATTCCATTTAGGCAGAAAAAATGAAATGCAAAGATACAGAATGGGGGATGCCTGGCTCGATAACAGTATATGGGAAAATATCTTGGTATCCTCATGGACAACATGTTAAACATGATCCAACAAAGCAAATGGGATTTTGGCCTGCATAAATAGGAATATAGTGTCTAGATCCAGGGAAGTCATGCTACCCCTCTATTCTGCCTTGGTCAGACTACACCTGGAATACTGTGTCCAATTCTGGGCACCGCAGTTGAAGGGAGATGTTGATAAGCTGGAATGTGTCCAGAGGAGGGCAACTAGAATGATCAAGGGTCTGGAGAACAAGCTCTATGAGGAGCGGCTTAAAGAGTTGGGCATGTTTAGCCTGCAGAAGAAAAGGCTGAGAGGAGACATGATACCCATGTAGAAATATGTGAGGGGAAGTCATAGGGAGGAGGGAGCAAGCTTGTTTTCTGCTGCCCTGAAGACTAGGACACGGAACAATGGCTTCAAACTACAGAAAAGGAGATTCCACCTGAACAATAGGAAGAACTTCCTCACTGTGAGAGCAGTTTGTCAGTGGAACTCTCTGCCCCGGACTGTGGTGGAGGCTCCTTCTTTGGAGGCTTTTAAGTAGAGGCTATATGGCCATCTCTCAGGGGTGCTTTGAATGCGATTTTCCTGCTTCTTGGCAGGGGGTTGGATAGATGGCCCATGAGTTCTCTTCCAGATCCACGAATCTATGATTTTATGATTATATGAGTATGTAGTTCTGTTTCTTTGTATTTTCTATATTATTCATGATATAGAAAGGATTTTCTATATTGCATATGAAAGGCATCACTACTGTAATTTCTACACCAAAGCAATGCAACCTTTCTCCCCCACATTTTCCCTCTCTTTTGTCTAGCATTGAAACCCAAGTCTAGAACTATTACCACATATCACTATTATTCCTCTCTTACACAAAGCCTCTTGCCGAGAAATAACAGTAAGCTATATAACCCTTGCAGACATTAAACATGGTGTATGTGATCTCCTTTCCAAGAGTTAGGTGACAATATAGAGCTCCCAATGTTTCAAGAAATTTCATTGTGTTTCCCCTTCACAATAGCATTGCCTAGTCTAACCACAGGAGTGTGTTCCTTTAATTGTTGTTGTGTGCCCTCAAGTCATATCTGACTTATAGTCACCCTTAAGGAACCTATCATGGGGTTTTCTTGGCAGTATTTGTTCAGTTAGGGAGAGGTTGCCTTTGAGGCTATGATAATGTGATTTGCCAAGATCACCCAGTGTATTTCTATGACTGTGTTGGGATTCAGATTCTGGTCTCTGTAGTCATAATCCACTACGCAAACAACTACACCGTGCTTACTCTTTTAATAATTACAGGCATAAATTTGTATAAATATTTTCCACTTAGCCAATATAGAAATTGAGTGATAAGGAAGCTTGCACCTGATTGAAATGCTGCTGGTTAAAGGGTCAGAACTTCAATCACAAAGAAAAATCAGTTCAAGATAGTAAACCATTTAAACATATATAACACAATGTGTTGTTGAAGTCTTTCATGACCGGAATCACTGGGTTGCTGTGAGTTTTCTGGGCTGTATGGCCATGTTACAGAAGCATTCTTTCCTGACCTTTTGCCCAAATCTATGGCAGGCATCCGCAGAGGACCTCACAACCTATGAGGATGTCTACCATAGATGTGGGTGAAACGTCAGGAGAGAATGCTTCTGGAACATGGCCATACAGCCCAGAAAACTCACAGCAACCCATATATAACACACTTTGCATCAATGTCCATGATTCAGACACCATCTGCAATAACCCCATCCTCTTCCTGGAGCTCTGTTAGTTTTTGCTTCCTTTTGAGCATTTTAGACAAATAGGCTTTGATACTGTATACTAGGCTTGAGCGATCCATGAAAAAATTGATTCTAAACTCGTTTCAAAAGTAGGGGGCGCCAGCGTTTCGTTTCTGATGTCATTTCCGAATTTTGCCCCCCCAAAAATTCAAAATTAACAAAAATTCGTTAGTTTCAAAAGTAATTCGTTAATGGCGGACGCGCATGCGCAGTGGCAAAAAAAAAACAGCACGAGGGGAGATCTTACAGGACTCTCCCGCCCTCATTTTTTGAGTGATCTTCTTCAAACTTGGTACAGTGGTAGAACACATTGAACACTGATAGCTCACCAAAATTTGGAACGTTTCCCTTATGCTCTGATTTTTGGCGAATTTTCATAGATTTTATAATAAACCATTTTTTAATAATTGCAGAAATCTGTTCCTGGTTTGAAAGTCTTATTTCCTGTTAAATTGGGTTGTCTTTACTGTGAAAGTCATTGTTCTACTTCAGAAACTTTGTTTTTGTGGCTGAAACTTTGTTAAATTGGTGTGTGTGTGATATATACTGTATATATGTATGTATATATATATATATGTGTATATATATATATATATATATATATATATATATATATAGTCCCTGCATATGTGTGTGTGTGTGTGTGTGTGTGTGTATATATATAGGTAAAGGTAAAGGTATCCCTTGACGTTAAGTTCAGTCATGTCTGACTCTGGGGGTTGGTGCTCATCTCCATTTCTAAGCCCAAGAACCAGTGTTGTCCATAGACACCTCCAAGGTCATGTGGCCGGCATGACTACATGGAGTGCCATTACCTTCCCGCCAGAGCGGTACCTATTGATCTACTCACATTGGCATGTTTTCAAGCTGCTAGGTTGGCAGAAGCTGGAGCTAACAGCGGGCACTCACTCTGCTCCCGGGATTTGAACCTGGGACCTTTCGGTCTGCAAGTTCAGCAGCTCAGTGCTTTAACACACTTCGCCATCGGGGCTCATGTATATAATATACATACACATACACACAATGTGGAGAATATGTGGAAAGGTAGATAGATAAGTTGGGAGCCACAGCGAAGGCACCTTCCTGGGAGCAAGGTCTAATAATAATAATAATAATAATAATAATAATAATAATAATAATAATAAATCCCTTACAATATCCAAGATGGCTCACTGCTACAGAATCTTGGGAGCTTTAGTTTGGTATGGTACCATTATTGGCAGAGAAAGCTAAGCTGTAGGAGTTGAAATCCAATCATTTATCCTCCCTATAGAATCAATTTTATATGCATTTTTAGCTACAGAAAAGCTAAAATCAGCACAGTAAAAGAACAACACCCAGAAAATGGGAATTCCAGACAGGAAACAATCAGGGCCAGCTAATACCTCCCAACAAAGGATTCCCCCAGGTAGGAAGCAGCCAGGCTTTGAAGCTGCAAGGCTATTCAATGCTAATCAAGGTGATCAATTGCAACATTCACACTTGCCTCCCACAGACAAGAGTTCTTTCTCCCACCCTGGACCTTCCACAGATATATAAACCCCACTTGCCTAGCTTCGCACAGACGTCAAAACCTCTGAGTATGTCTGCCACAGATGTGGGTGAAACGTCAGGAGAGAATGCTTCTGGCACATGGCCATAGAGCCCGGAAAACTCATAGCAACCCAGCCAGTAGGCTGTTGCTGAACAACCTATGAACTTTTAGCATTAAAGGAAAAAATGCCCAAGATTTTATCACTTAATACTGTTGGCATGTCTGGAGAAGAAGAATAGAATGCTTCTATACCAGGCAAGGGCAAACTTTGCCCATGTCTGGAGTTAGGAATTGTAGGAGTTGAAATCCAAAACAATTTGACAGAAAACTGGGAGTTGTAGTTTGGCATGGTACTGGCTCTCTTCTGCAGGGAAGGCTAGGGACTTTGTAAAACTACAGCTCACATGATTACATGGCACTGAATCTGTTGCAATTGAGCTGGTGCCATAATCCTTTCCGGGAGATCTCCTCAGTGGAGATATCTCTTAAAGGGATATCCTCTGGCTCTAAGGATTCCGTTTAGGAAGGCTTGCCTGGCTCTGGTATTCCCCTTTAAGCCAGTGGCTGGAAAGTCTGGAAAGAAGCAAAACCAAACACGCGGCTCCAGAGGAGAAGGCCAAGCGCAGGCAGGCATGTCTCTTCTCTCTTCTCTTCCCTCCCTCCCTGCTTCTCTCTCTCTCTCTCTCTCAGAGAGAGAGAGAGAGAGAGAGAGAGAAGCAGGGAGGGGAGAGAGAGAAGGGAAGAGAGAGCAATGCGGAAGGCTTCTACTGAGCCGGTGGTGGTGGTGGGGGGGGGGGGGCGCGTCTCAATGGCATTTTTAAAATGCTAGCAGATCGATGGCCATGCCTCTCCCTCCCTCCCTCTTCCGCTCTGATTGGCTGAGAGGCATGCCAACATGGCTTCTCCTCTCAGAGGCGCTACAGCTACATCCGAAGACATCAGAAACAAACGAAAAAAAGGTACTTTTATTATTCAAATTCGTAATATTTGTAAGGCAGTGAGCAGATGGTTCAATATCAATTCAAAAGTAATTATGAAACGAATTTTAAACGAATTTAACGAACTAACGAAAAATTTGCTCAAGCCTACTGTATACTACTAGAACAGAAACCTTTCAAGCTCATTGTAGATGTACAGTATGCATGTACATTCCTAAGTATGTGTTTGTTGAAAAACAACCTAGAACCAAGGACAAACTCCTAAGAGCAGAGATAAGAAGTCACTACAGGTGTTTTCCCGCATGAATACCAGGCTGAAATTAAACCAGAGAGGGCAGCCACTTGAGTGACAACACTAAGGTTTACCTCTTATCCAACCAAGGTGAAAGATACTGGGGGACTGGCCTTGTTGGTGTAATAACAAAACTTTCTTTTTCCTATAGTCTGCTTAAACGATGCATGTGAGAAATACAGGCATAACTTATATTGCAGTCTATTGTGTAGATGCCTAACAGGGAAGGGAAGTACCAAAGACCCTGGAGGAAAGGCACAAAGGTAAAGCAACTGTATTTTAAAACATACCCAGTGGGATTGAAGGTATTACAGAGGAAAGAAGTATTTTAAGAATGGACTTCTTATATTAAACTATAAGTATACATGCCTCCTAAAAATTATCATGTACATAGTCTGAAATGCAGGAGGTGCCAGTTTTGTTTACTACCAACACTTGAGATCTCTTTGAAACTACTGGGAGCACTCGATACTATAGAAAATGATCAGATAACTATCCAGAATAGTATTCTTCCTGTTGGGGTCCCAAGCCATTTTTCTACAGCCATGAAATTTCCACAACAACCATGCAACCCAAAGGAAATCTTTGTATAGGCTTAACTAAGTTATGATTAGAGGTGTGTGCTTTCTTTGAGTTACCAGTAAGTAAGCCTGCATCAGTCCCTTGGAAATATGGGAAAGAAATCAATTCATATCTTTCTGCTTCTCTCATGTTTAAATTGTAGCACCTGCTCCACATTTATCCAATTTTATTTGTTCTGAAATTAGTTTTCAAAATCCATCCATATTTGCCAAGACAAAATAAACAAATTTCAAAAGGTGATAGAAGAGACAGCATCTGCAAATCTTTTTTCTTCCTTTACTGGGTCAGAATAATAATAAATTATAGTTAAAAACAGATGAAGGCACATTATGTTTCAATGTATGGAACTAGAAGTTCTGTGATCTTTTCATAGATGATTCCTAATGTACATTTTTAGCTAAGTAGAAGGGAAAATGTGCCTTGGAAATTGGCTACCACTTGATATTTGATCCTATGTACAGTTTAGCATACTTTAATTTATAAGCAGGCAATCTTCTAGATATTGCTAGATTTCAACTCCCAGCAAACCTAACCAGCATTGTCAATGGTGAGAAATCCTGAGAGTTGTCAGCCAGCAACATTTGGAGGGCCACAAGATTCCCTGCCTACTTTAATCCACTGGTTTCTGTAAGGGGCCTTGATACACCTAAGTCTGCACAGGACTAGACATCTTACAACACTTTTAAGATTTACCCTCAAGTAAGACTATTGATTTCAATGGGATTTACTCCTGAGCCAACATGCATTGGATAAGTCAACAAAGGAGCTCCTAACTCTTTCCCAAGAAATGAAATCTAGCATTTAGCAAGTTGATTTGCAGAAAGTCAGAGGTTAGCAGGTTTGCTTTATAGAAAAAAAAACCCAGATGATTTTGTATCAAGGCTTTTATCAAGAAAGCCAGTTGCAGTCAAATGATGCCTAGATAATCAGAAGCAATTGTTATGGAGGATCTATGACTGTGGCAATTAACCTCATTCTACAGGTGTTTGATTTGAATATGGGACACCTATAGTCAACTCCCTCTACTCAGCTAGTTTAAACTGGATGACCTTCTGCTACCTGGTCACTGCTACCAACATAAGTCACACATTTTAAAGGGCCAAAGTGTGTTCAAACTCTGAAATTATCAACTAACAAAAATGGTGTTGCCTACTTTGGTGAGTTCAACTACGGCTTGGTGTATCATTGACCTCCATTCTAGCATTTGGAAATCTTTAAATAGACACTGAATGGGCATATTTCTGATATACTTTAGATCAATATACGTGCATGGAAAGGGTTGGACTACATGGCTCTTGTGGCCACCTCCATCTTTAAGATTCTATGTTTCTATGGTTCAATGGAATCCAGTAAGACGCTTGGTACGTTTTTATGGAAATGTTTTATTTCACGACTCGGGGGTGCTAGAAAGAAAAAGATAGTCCATTTTACAGGAGGGAAATTTAAGGAGGAAAACCATTTCCCCCATTTTCTCTGGTTATTCCCTCCCCCCACTTCCCATTTCATAAATGAGGGTTGTTTCCACGAGGAGGACATGGGTGGGGGGGAATAACTGGAAAACCGGTAGAAATGGTTTTCCTCCTTCAACCCATCCTCCACCCGCATAAAATGGACTAGTCTTCTTTCTCTAGTACCCTACTCTATCCTAACATGGGAACCAAGGCAGACTAACAACAAGATGAAAGCAAGATTATGCCATAAAGTTGTTGGTGATAAAATATTTTAAAAGCAAAATAAGCAATTATACTAAAACTACATTAGTTTACAAATTTAAAACCTAACAATAAAAAGCAATATAGCAATAATTTCTTGACTCATTCTAGACAACTAATCACTAAATTCCTGTTTGAATCACAAGATCTCCACCCATCAGTGAAAGAAAAGCAGTGGTGGTTAGCCTCCTGGTCAAGAGAAATCCATAAACCAGAATCAACCATTAAAAAAGACCAGTTCATATAGTGAGACAGAGATTTTCAGCATGCATCTAGACAGTAGAATTAATGCAGCTTGACACCACTATAACTGAAATGGTTCAATGCTATGGAATCCTAGGAGTTTTAATTTGGTGAGGCACTATCACTCTTTGGCAGAGATGGTTTGTAAAATTACAGTTCTCTTGATTGTATAGCATTGAATCATAAAAGCTAAAGTGTGGTGAAATTGCATAAAGGACCTTATCACATTAAGTCACCTAATGCATGCAACAGTGGGGGGGGGGATTCACCAGGCATCTGTGGGGCAACAGGGAAATCCATCACTCTGCACCCCACATCACCTGTAGTGCCACCTTCCCCCGCACTCACCTCATTGTTCCCTCATACAATGCTTTCAGCACAGTTTGGGAATAGAGCTCTGCTATAAGTAGCTGTTCATCATTTGATGGGATCTGGTGAGCTCCATGACTGAACAGTGGTAAATGTGCCCTACCATTGTAGCAGGATTCATCCCAATAGCTGAAAAAACAAGGGAGAAAGGAGCCCCTGAAGTTTCCCCATTTGCACAATTACTACCTGTCACTAAGGAGGCGGTCCAGGTCCTGAACCGGTGTCTGGCCGCTGTGTCGGACTGGATGAGGGCCAACAAATTGAAACTGAATCCAGACAAGACAGAGGTCCTCCTGGTCGGTCACAGGGCTGAACAGGGAATAGGGTTACAGCCAGTGTTGGACGGGGTCGCACTCCCCCTGAAGACACAGGTTCACAGTCTGGGGGTTCTCCTGGACTCATCGCTGATCCTGGAGCCCCAGGTTTCAGCGGTGGCCAGGGGAGCCTTTGCACAACTCAGACTTGTGCGCCAGCTGCGCCCGTTCCTTGGGAGGTCTGACTTGGCCACGGTGGTCCATGCTCTGGTTACATCCTGTTTGGATTACTGCAACGCGCTCTACGAGGGGCTGCCTTTGAAGACAGCCCGGAAGCTCCAATTAGTACAACGGGCGGCAGCCAGATTAATAACTGGAGCAGCTTACAGGGAGCGCACAACCCCCCTGCTAAGCCAGCTCCACTGGCTGCCAATATGCTACCAGGCCCAATTTAAAGTGCTGGTTTTGACTTACAAAGCCCTAAAGGGTTCTGGTCCAATTTACCTGTCCGAACGCATCTCCTCCTATGAGCCCACGAGAACCTTAAGATCATCCGGGGAGGCCCTGCTCTCGATCCCACCGGCCTCACAAGCACGGCTGGTGGGGACGAGAGACAGGGCCTTCTCGGTGGTGGCTCCTCGGCTGTGGAACTCCCTCCCCAGTGACATCCGGCAGGCTCCATCCCTTCTGGGGTTCAGGAAGAAGCTGAAGACCTGGCTATGCGCGCAAGCGTTTAATGAATGAACTCAGTTAGCATTGACATGGATTGGATTTAGGCTTTTGCACAAGGTCTGATGGATGATTGGTATATATATTTGGTGTTGCATTGTGTTAAATTTTTATATATTGTATTTTACTATGTTATTTAATTATTTTAACTGTTTTATTATTTTATTGTATTATGATGTACTGGTAGTGATCCTACCATGAGTCCCCTCGGGGAGAAGGGCGGGGTAGAAATATTGGAAATAAATAAATAAATAAATACTATAACAAAAAAGTAACAAAATTTCATTACTCTCATTACAGTAATGAAATTTTCATTATCAATACTTTAGAAATACTTTAGAAATCAAATGCTGGTGCCCCCTAATTTTGTAATGAGTTTTGAAATATTGTTTTCATTTATTGCACAGCCCTAGTAAATATTGAACAGCATTGGGGATAGAATGGCACCTTGTGGAATACCACATAATAGCTCCTTTTTTGAGGAGCAGCTATCCCCAAACATCACCAGCAGGAACCTACCTGAGAGGTATGACAAGAAACACTATAGCACAGTGCCTATGATTCCCAGCCCCCCAGGCATTCCAGAAGAATACCATGATAGATGGTATCAAAGGCCGCTGAAAGCTCTAGAAGCACCAACAGAGACATGCTACCCTTGTCAGTGTTGAGACAGAGATAACCCAGGAAGGCAACCATAGCAGTCTCAACTCTGTATCCTGCTCTAAAGCCATGAAATGGGTCAGAGAAGTTTGTATCATCCAAGACTGCCTGGAGTTGTAGGGCCACTGCCTTCTCAATCACCTTGCCCAAAAGGAAGGCTAGACACTAGTCTGTAATTATTAAGGTCTAGGGGATCCAGGGAGGTCTTTTTCAGCAATAACTGCTGCTTATTTTAAGCGGGATAGAAAGTTTCCCTGCCTAAGAGATGCATTAATAATTTGATATATTTGAGATCAAATTGCATCTCCTTCCTGGATGAGCAGCCAAGATGGACATGGATCAAGAAAGCAAGTTGTCCTCCTTACATGTCCTAGCAGCTTGTCCACATCAACAGTACTCACCAATTAAAACTGATCCAACGTAATCCCCCTCACAGAGATGCTGGACACCTCACTGTTGGCCTCTGCTCCAATGACAACTTTTAAGTCAGCTCTTATGCAAGAGACTTTATCTTCAAAATGGTTGCTAAAACCAACATAGTGAGCTACTGAAGGTTCTAGCAATGGGTTCAGAGGGGAGGGCACCTGGTTTAATCCTTTCACTGCTCTGAACAGCTCAGCTGAACATGAACCTGCAGATGCAATGCATGCAAAGAATAAAATTTTCTTTGCTGCATGTATTGCCACCTTATAGGAGCAAAGGTGTCCTCTATACCATGTCTTGTTGCATAAAAGTTGAGTTTTCCACCATTTGCACTCTAGTCATCATCCTTCCCATTTTATTTCCCTGAGGGTCTCTGTGTATCAAGAAGCCTGATTTGTAATGGGATGGAGAGGACCTTTAGAGCAATTGTGTCAATAACACTGGCTAGATTTTGATACCATTTATTGTCCAGGGATTCAACAGGATTGTCGGTGATGCCAGCCATAGAACCCTCTAAGCCCTCCTGGAATCTCAAAGAGTCAGTTCGCCTTCAAGGGCGAACCATTTTAGTAGGTCCTCTACCCTTGCAGGAGTAGGTTGTAGCTTTGATACTAGTCCTGACCAGGATAAAGTCCTAATTCTTCAGTATAGATGCACCCTAGGGATTTTATCGATCATATGCAAGACTTTGAATCATGTCTGGAAACAAACCTGCAAGCTAGTGAAGGTGTTTTAAAAAACATCTTCCCCATTCAACATGGCCACAGCACTTTGAATGCAGTGCAGTTTTCTAAAGATAGTCCCCCACAGACTTTGTGGCATTAATCTGAATGTAATATAATAAGGCATGAGTCACTGTAGATCCACACCTAATTTATCCAGGTATGGGCACACTGACCCTCAGAACCCTAGATAATCTCATCCAGTGGTTTTTTATATAAAGTTAAGCAGCAAGGCGGACAAAACTGAGTCTACAGGTCAGTGCCCGGAATGTTGAACATAAATACATTGGTAACACATTCTGAATTATCTCCTCCAGGAAGGTCCAAGACCACTGTAAAACAGTGCTCTCCAGTCCCATTTCAAAGAGGCAGTCCAGAAGGATGCTATGATGAACCAATAGGGACACATTCAGCCTGCTTGTCTGGTCCCACTGTCTCCTTTCATGAGTTCATAAGGGCAGAGGTTGAACACACATGTGCCTCTTCTCACCTCTCCAAGCATCCTGTCCACACCCTCAAGTTGTACAAACTGTATCCTTCTTATAATTTAGTTTTATTCCTCCTTTGTCTCTCCACATTTTATTTCTCTGCTTTTTTCACCGAGAAGCAAGTTTTGTTGATTTCATTTCAACTTACTTCCAATAGCCTGAATCATAGGCTTAGCATTTGAAAATGAGGTGCAACTGCAATTAGCAGAAATGCTATGTAGCTCCCAAGTGTATTCATTTATATTTGTTTAAATGGCTGACATTCATATTGCACACAAGAATCATGGCAGGCATGAGGGACCAGGCTCTTGAGGCTGCGAAATCATGTCATGCAGTATACTGCAGCAATATGTCTTTGTGACAAAAAGGGTAGCGGGAAAAGTACTCTTGCCAAAGCATACTTGTATTTTTCCCCTTGTGGTATAAGCTGCCAAATAGAATGAGGAATATAGACAGAGGAAGTAGGAGACATACCAAGGACAGGGGTGTTAAACAGGGTATCCAAAAGTTCTGCTTAAAAACCACATGGAGGATGCAGAGCTTGGAAATGCTTTAGCCATACCATCTAAAGGATTCTTGAAATTGTGATCCCAAAATCAGTAACTTACCCATGTATAGGTTAGACTCTGGGCCACATTGGAAGAAAAAGAATAGTCTTGGCTGACACTGCCATAAAACTGAAGCCACGCATGCACACAAATAGCAAGAGTATTGAGTGCATGGTGGCACTATGCCTAGTATAGAATATACACTTGAATTCTTTTTCACATTCATTTTACACAATATTGCAACAGAGTCCTCTTGCTCTTTAAATTATTAGTTAATTTTAACAGTGTTTCTTTTTTTCTTGCTGAACAGCTTGCAATTATAACGTGAATTATAAATACTGCTCCAATATCAGTGGATGTAACATACTCTCATTATTCCATTCCATTCTGTTTTCATCTACAAAGTTCATGCCCAAGAAATGCACACTTGAATTACAAAAGAAATCACCAAAAAATCTCATAATGTTTTAAGTAAATTTACAATTTTGTTTCATAGCTATCCTGGGCCACATGCTGCCCATGGGCCACAGGTTGAACAAGCCTGGGATAGACTGATGTAAAGAGCTTTGGATTTTCTTCCCATCAATTGACTACTTTGCTAAAGCTAATTCTTCAAAAAGTCCAAATTGATCGTTTGGAAGAAGAATGAGCCCTGAAGGGTGAACAGAAGCAAAAGGGGTGCAAAGAAGGTATTAGTTTTCACTCGTTCTACTCTCTGCCATTTTCATGACTAAAACCTGTGCCTATTTGTTCTCCACGTCACAGATTCTCTCTGATAATGTAAAATTCATCACCTTTTTCCTCTTTATGTGTGGGCTCCAGGAGAAAGCAATGCAATTATATGTTTCCTTTCCACCAAGGCTTTCTTAATATTGCAATCATTTACATACTATCTGCAAAGAATGGATCCAAGGAAAAGAGCTTCTAGGCAAAATATTCCCACTCCATAAAATGCCCACTTGGAAGTAATAAACATTTTAATGATTTTAATCTTTTTTTTAATACTCCCAGTGTGTCTTTTCCAAATTTTGATCAGTGTGATGCTGAATTCCAAACACTTTTTTTGAACTCTCTTAACTGCCTGAATATTTGATTCACTGGATATTTGATATGTATTTTTGAAAGTCAGTGTTTGGTGTAAGATGGTTACTTGGATAACATTTTTCCCAGATTAGGTCATGTGCTCCCTAGTATTGCACCTTTTTTCTGAAGTAAG
The DNA here is from genome assembly GCF_035594765.1 of Anolis carolinensis. NCBI lineage: Eukaryota > Metazoa > Chordata > Lepidosauria > Squamata > Anolidae > Anolis > Anolis carolinensis. The sequence continues at coordinate 37,138,437 of NC_085843.1, read as the reverse complement.
AATGATACCATGCATCTTGCAATAGTCACCAAGCACTCTTAGACATCAGAGATGTGTGTAACAATTGATAAGGGTCTACATATATCATTGGCCATAGTGGCTCAGAGATTCTAGGAGTTATAGTCCCCCCAATTATTTTCCCCAAATTCTGTCAATGCCATGTATAGTCTATGATTGGAAAGTGGTAATTTTGAATTCTACATATTAGAATTTGAACAGGTAAGGCTGTCCAGATGTTTTTGGACTGTATTTCCTAACAATGTTAGCCAGAATATCCCATAGTCTGAAAACATCTGGAATGGCACAGCATTCCTGACACGGATAATAGTCATGAGAAATGATGGCCAGTAGAAGACATTTTGTCTGACGCAAAGGACAAGATGACACCCTGACAGTGTTTATGTCATATAGGAGCAGGCCAAGCAGTTTAGTCTTTAGCACTAGGTATGGGAAAATTCTGTTAGGTCTTGAACTATTTTAGTAGGTCCATACCAAGTTATATAGCAGAACAGCTGTAGAGTCCTTGAGGAATAGCCAAAGGGCTACAACTGCTGCTGCCAGCATCTGCTGCCTGAGGCAGTGGTCTTTTTGTGCCCAATTGTACAGCTGTCTTTGGCAGGGATTTAGCCAACCATTTGTGGAACAGATTCAGTAATTAAAGGCAAAATGGTTTCATAAAATGCCATCATCCTCAGCAGAGCTTTAAAAAGTCAGTTTTTTGGACTATGGTTCTGATAATCACCCAGCGAGCATAGTGTTCTCTCTTTTTTTAAAAGCAACTGTTCCAAGCTCTGACCCCAATTTTGTTTTACTAATTCATTTTACTGATTCATCAGCTTGTTTACTTGGTAGTAATTCAATCACTTCACCTTTCAAAAAGACTGCTCCAATCACTGTCTTTTATTTGGAGGGGCATTTAATACTGAACCACTCGAGTAAAATGAGATGTCGGAGAATGATCCACCCACTCTGTAAAAATGTGTGGTTTTCTGTAGATACTCAATTGCTGTTTAAGGACATGTGTCTCTCTCTCTCTTAAGCCTTCTGCTGACAATTCTATGTTCAGGGTATCATATAACAAAGTAGCAATTAAATAGCTGACTAAAGCAGGAGGGAAAAGGAGGGGAAATGACTTCAGCCATGGCTGCACAGTAAATCTTTAATGCAGAAAAGGGGAGCAATAAGAATCTGTGCCTGCTCAAGAAGTGTAGCTCTGGGATGCTGTGGCAGGATAAGATTATTGTCCCTAAATATTAATTCTTCTATGCTCCTGTTAAAACATTTCAATCAGGTGCATCTTCACTCCTGATAGTTCAGCCCTTGATTGTGTCTACACCTAATGTCACTGAGGAAGTGGATAATGAGATTTCTGGGCCTGTGAGCTAGCAGGAGATTTTAAGTCCTGAAACTGAGCCATCTCTGTCTCCAGTTGCTGGTGAAGGCCACATTCCAGAAAGGGGCCCAGATATTGTTGAGAAGCCTTTCACTAGGGAAGCAAGGTCAGAGGCTGAGATGAGCTCAGAGGATGAAAATTCAGATAGAGAGCCTAATGAGATGATAGATAGGAGCTTTAGCATTCATGAACACAGAGCAGAATTTGCAATGGTCACAGTATTTGTTAGTGAAAAGTCATTATCAGGTTCTCAGGGGAGACAGCATGATTTCATGTCTATATTAGAGAGACGAGAGCAATCTGGTCAACGTTGGAGTTTGAGAAACAACATTTATTTATTTTATTTCCAACATTTATATCCCGCCCTTCTCACCCAAAGGGACTCAGGGCAGCTTACAACAATTGGCAGAAATTCAATGTCTACACATAGTTAAAAATCACAAACAGTACATATAATCAATTAAAACTATTAAAATACAATATAAAAAATTTAAAACATATGATTAGATCCATTCGTCCTAGAAACCTTATGCTTTAGCCATCTCTGGTCAAGTCCTAGCTAAGCCTGCTAGGGGAATTCTAGTTTCATGTTTTCAAGTTTAAGTGATTATCCCTAGATTGCTGTATTGGATTTTAATGCTGCCTTTTTGTATCCTATGCCGGATGTCTTGTTGTCTTGGATTTTGAAACATCTCTTGTACCTTGAATCTTATGGACTTTTGCTTTACATTCAGTTTGGTTTTAAGGAGTCTGGGAACAGGCACACAATGGTTTCAAGCCAGCAGCTTGAACCGCATTCCTTGAAGGAGTCAAGGTTGGATCTTCTTTTGCCAGTTGGGGATTCTAGTTGTGATAAGGCTAATGAGCTTGACCAAAATAAAGTGATTTATCAGCAGAGAAGAGAAAGGGAGGGTTTTTGGCACAGACAGAGATTTTTATTGAGAAAGAATAATGAGCAGACTTCCCACAGAAAAAGGCCTTGAGTTTACCCTTAAGAGAAACTGTTTTCTGTGAGAGATTCAGAGGTAATAACTTTGCTCATTGGGAGAGAGATCCCTTCATGCTTCATGTTTCTGTGAACATGTCAATTCATGCAGCCTTGTGCCTTGAGTCTTGTTCCAGCCTTGTCCTTGCCTTTGGGGATGTTTGGATATCCAGTTAGTGTCCCAGTAGTCTGCAGTTTGGATTCCTGCTGCAGTCAAGATCCTGCCTTGTGTTCCAGCGTTGATTCTGGAACTAAACTCGGACTAAACTTGGAATTTTGTGTCCTGTGTTCCAGTTTGATCCCATGCCTTTGATCCTGTGACTTGGACTAATTTTGATACCTTGTTTGGACTAATTTTGACATCCTGTTTGATCTCTGATCTTCTGTATGACTTTTATAGACTCTTGATCCAAGATTATCAAGTATTTTGTTCCTTGTGAACTTAAACTTTATTTCATTGACTTTGAACTTTGATTTGCTACTGTTTTCGTATAATCTTAAATAAACAGCTTGCTTTGCTTATATTCTGGGGCTTCAGTGTGGTTTTGAGGCGCCTTTGCAGCCTTAGGGGTGCAACAAAGGCTTAGTTAGAGCTCAAGAACACAAACCTATAATAGAGACTTTATAATAGAGCTTTAGAACCAGAGTTCTGAAGTTACTTTTTGGACTAAAATGCCCAGTGTGATCAGCATCTAAGTTGCTTGTGACATCCTGGTAGTACAAAAAGTAACCATTTCATTTGTTTCTAGGAATACCATATACCTTGGAGCTGTATATCTCAAATTAGCTGATCTGGAATGGGGTGGGCTGGAAATATTTTTCCCAGTGGGTCAGAGATTGGAACCATACATTTCTACCCATTATATACAAGTGATTCTTTCTCACTATGGATTAGCTCACAAACACTACTTTGAGTACAACTGGCTGGATCTTCTGTAGGTTGAAAACTCCTGAATAAGAAAATTGGTGAGACTTGGCTTGTTCATAATTACTGATTTTCCTTTACAGTTAGAAAAGGAAGTGATGCCCAACAGCCCCCGGCTATAGTTGAATACCTGGAAGAAGCCGGCAAGCAAAGGGCACAAACTTCCATGACTCCAATAAGTACACAATATTACTCCCTACTAACACAAAGTAGAATCACAGCTGTGGTTATTGCCTCTGTCAATTCAAGTCTATAAAGTCCCTTCTTCAAACTAAGTTTATTTCTTTTCTTCAAGGCTTCTCTGCTTTTCCATCACCCAGGCAAGATATTAATTTTTTGCTCTACTAGGCAGCAGATTAGAAGAATTAAGATATACACAGCATAACAATGTTTATTTATTTTTAATCTGAAGGCAAAAAATCAGTGAGAGAAAAATAAGGCTGCAATAACAAAACAGGGTTATCTTCCTGCTGCGGAGCTGTCTTGGTGGCCATGTCATTGGTTTCATTTAATTGTTCCCGGTTTTCATATTTTGCTAACTTTTTCTTTCCACTGTTCATCCCCATTATGCATCTTTCCTTGTGTATTGGGATAGCGCCAGCATGGAGGAAAATGTATACATAAGAAAGGGCGTATTATAGCCTAAGGCTAATTGCCTCTAAGTAATTCATTAACATACTAATGTAGGACCATGTTCTGATCCTTGAAACTAAATTTCTCACAAGTAAAATAAATGTAAGCTGGTGCAAGGGTCAAGCCAATCTTTAGACTTTATTTTAGCTGTGATGTGACTGTCATATGGATTGAAGAGGTGATGTTACTTATGCTTAGATATGAACTTAAGAAGAGAATTTTTGCTCATGTGTCAAATTACAGTCTGAGCTAAGAATACTACAGAATTTTGCTAGATAGGTATAGTGGCATTCTGTTTTGTTTTGCTTTTTCTTAGCACTTTCCACTTACAGTGTATCCAGTTGTATACAATCTGACCTACAACCGGTGTGAGGCCAGGTTGCCTCAGTAGTCTTTTCAACTGAAAAAAGAATACTGAAAAAACTACTCAATAGGCATTTTTTTTTGTTTACCAATGTTACTACTGCCTTTTTCTCCTCCCAGTTCTTATGGCTACTCAGAAGGAGTGTAGGAGAAGATGAATGCAGGGTGGTGTTTCTTTTTGCTCCTGGCATTCAGATGGGAAGAAAAGATCGACAGCGAGAGATAAGATGTTCAAGTGTGCAAGGGCAGGGGTTATTGTCCTAAAACATTTTCCTCTTTAGGCCAAAGGTCAAATTGGTACCCCCACCCCACCCCATCCCATGTACAGAAGCTGAAGGGCCTGGCAACTGAATCTGAATTCATGTATGAGACTAGCCACACCTTTGCTCTCAGACCTGACAGCAAGATGCAAAGCCTTCCAAGAGAAAATAACAGCCAGGGTTGCAGTTGCAGTCTCCACACCTGCTTGCTTCTTCTGTCTCAGGTAACTACTTCAGTCTTCCAAATGTGTAGGAGTGGCTCTCATGCAGTTTGAATAGTTTAGTTAAACATGGTAGAGACTAGAGCTGAATCTACACTGGCAATGCAATTTGAACTGCATTATATGGCCAGTGTAGACCCATATAATGAAGTTCAATGCAGTCCAGACTGCATTATATGAATCTACACTTACCACGTAATGCAGTTTAAACTTCATTATTTGGCAGTGTAGATCCAGCCTAGGACATTCAAATATCTGCTTTATTTCTGAGCTATAGTTTCTTACCCTAATATGGGAAGGAAGGAATTTGTATCATCATCTGTACCCCACTCTGTACCCATTTAAGGAACTCTGCAGTGGCATAAACATGATTTAATTTGAGTCAATAACATCATCAAAACTTGAATTAAAACAAAAGTAGCAATGATGGCTAGGGATTCTGGAACCCATAGGCCACAGAAGTAACTTTTCAAAGCTTTGTGCTGTAGTTATCCATAAAATGTATACAATATTTTGAATCGCAGAGCTCCTTTCTCTGAATTTTTTTTTTACAATTCCTTCTTGTTATCTGAGCTGATAGATCTGCCTTTTATTTTGTGGTATTAGGGTGGTAATCCTAAACATGCTTATTATGGAGTAAGCACCATTAAGCATAGTGGCATTTACATCTAAGTAAACAGAGACAGGACCGTGTTGTGGGTCCAAAAGCTGCACCCACCTTCCATTACCCAGTAAGAACGAAGGAAATATTCTATTTAAATGTAATCTGTGCAAGAGGCATGAAAGCAAGGAGGAAAATTCAATGTGTTTGTGAATGTCAAACATGATAGATGAGAGACTGCAATAAGCAAGCCAGTTTCTAAAAATGCAGCACTGCACTATGGTCCCCAGTTTACTTTTGTTTAAATAAGACCAGAGAACCATTAACCCTGCAATCAATTCTGTGATCTGATATTAAAATAGTAAGTGCAGCTTGTACTCTAGAAGCTTAGATACACATTCTTAGATCTATAACTGTTAAAGCACATGAAAGGAGCATGCCCTACGTATGCCACATTCTTGCTCCTTTCTCAGATTCCTGCAAATATCTCCAGACAGACACGCAAACACACACACAGCATCCACTGCTGCCACAGGAATGTTCAAGCGTCTTGACATGCTATGTCAACTCACAAGCATTCACCAGTTTTAAAAAGGGCATGTGGGCAATGCCATCCCTGAGATGGCAGAAGCTCAAACTAGTTACAGAATCTACAGGTTTTGCTCTTCTGTATCATTTTATGACCCAACCCTAAGTGTCAGGGCTGCTACGTCTGCTCCAGGATTTTCATAATTTTAAGTCCACAAATTCTGTTTTTGTGCTTTTTACTTGGTAAATTTAATATTCTGTGAATAACTCTTTGTTTGAGAAAACAGAAGATTCTACTGCTCAAATCTCAGTGCAAATCTCAGTGCAGAATCTATGTCCATTGCAGGGAAGATTGTTCTGGTACGAAGATTTGGTTCTGAGACCAAAATGTCCTAATTTAAGAGGACATGTCTTACCTGTTTCAGAAGTTACATGCACTGCCATTAACAGCAATACAATTCTACATAGTTCCACACATCATTTAGAAGCACGGGTGTTTGTAAGATGCTTTCACAGCCCTAAAGACTTCCTACTTCCCCCAGGCTACCTTTTATATCTCCTTATCACTGGCGAATTGGCCTCTTTGTGATAGTCAGGAAATCCCTGCAGGCCATATGCTGAAGGCTTCTCTCTCCAAAATCAATCTCTGTTTTCTCTTTTAGCAATATTGACCTTCTATTTATAGACATTTTTGCCCAGAGGCTAAATATCTTAACTGTGCATTTTATAGAGATATGTATGCACTTTCCAGAAAATTACATTACGAACCAGTTAATTTGACACATCTGTAAAGACAATGAAGTCTTCAAGAGGTCATGGAAAGTAAACACATCAAAGCTTAGTGAAAGAATTACAGAGGAGGTCACGTTAAGGTGTTCCTGTTCCTGGTAGCATTAGGAAGGAGACAGAGATGGTCTTGAGCTATATTGTCCATATTTGTTTTTTCTTCATTAATAGACATAGTGATTGGTTAATGATATTTTAACTTCTGTATGATATGAGCTTTTGCTGTACCCATTTTATTTTTTGTACAGCACCTTGGGTATCCAAATTGGGAAAAGTTGGGAAACGGCATACTTATACATTCATACCACTGGAAGAAGTCCAAGACTGACACACCACTATCATCCCCAATGTCACAACGTTCCCTATTCCTGAACTCATCACTTAAAGCACTGCTTCTTTAGTGCTTCACTTGGGGTCAAAACCACAGTTCTTGATCCCAAATGGGGTTCCCTTAGCTCAGGGTTGGGGTCCCAAAATTGGCAAGAGTAAAGCTTTTTTGAATGCCATCTAGTTGCTGTTTAAACATTTACAGAAATCTCTTCTGCAGTATTTACAGTAGAATTTGCAGATGCTTCAGGCAAGGTAAACGTAAAGGTTTTCCCCTGACGTTAAGTCCAGTCGTGACCGACTCTGGGGGTTTGTGCTCATCTCCATTTCTAAGGTGAAGAGCCGGCGTTGTCCGTAGACACCTCCAAGGTCATGTGGCCGGCATGACTGCATGGAGCGCTGTTACCTTCCTGCTGGAGTGGTACCTATTAATCTACTCACATTTGCATGTTTTCAAACTGCTAGGTTGGCAGGTATACTTCATAAAAAAAATGAAAATCAGCCTATTCAGCAAGCCTGGAAAATACTGATTTATTATCAGTAAATGTTTGATTATTACAGTATACCTATTTCATATGGGGTCAGGTAAACATTTATCAGGCTGGAAGGGTCGCAAGAGGAAAGGTGTAAGAAACCCTGACTTAGGTCCCATCTACACTGCCATATAGAATCCCGATGGTCTGCTTTGAACTGGATTACATTAGTCTACACTGCCATACAATCCAGTTCAAAGCAGATAATCTGGATTTTATATGGCAGTGTAGAAGGGTTCTTAGAGCATCAAGACAGACAAATAAAGTCTTTTCTGGGTTGTTGTATGTTTTCTGGGCTGTATGGCCATGTTCCAGAAGTATTCTCTCCTGACATTTTGCCCACATCTAGATTTTGAGAAGTTTTGAGAAGAACCTCCATCAATGTACAAGGATGGATGAGGTAGGAAGGAACACTAAAAGTAATTCTTAGTGACATGGAATGAGGACATTACAAAAGTTCCCAAATACATTATAAACCCGTGTATCCACAGGATCAGTACCCATTGTTTAATTTGTCCAACACATTTTGCCTTTCTAGGCATTCTCTAGATTCTCCAGCATGACTGTATGATATTCTTGGCTCAGAAGTCCTTGATTTCAATAGGGTTCATTGTTACCCATGATTTCACATATCCATGTAAAATCCAAGAATGCGCACATGCAAAATCTGAGTCATATTGTAATCTGTGTTTTTGTATCTGAGCAATGCTGAATGGAACATCTTTTTTAAAGCAAAGCTTGAGGGAAACTGTAAAATAGACTTGAGATAAAGTATAATTTTTTGACTCATGACATACTAATCTGATAGGAAATCCATAATAAAAATATAAATGTAAGATGGCAAGTTAATCCATTTTCTGAGATCAGCCATTTTCTGAAATATTTCCTAAATGTATATCATAAAGTCTCTTACTTTTGTCCTCATCCCTTCAGACAGGACATTTTAGTTCCCTTACAGTCACAAAGTTCATACTTAACTAGGTCTAGAAGTAGATTCTAGAAATTCAAGGCATGTAAAATTAACCCTTTTGCTAATTTAAACCTACCCACAATCAATGGAGACCTATGAATGAATGTCAGTAAGGTGGTTTGTCTTGTCTGAGTTTCAGTCTGAGCTTTAGAGGAACTATCCTAAACAGTGCTTCCAAAATTATGATCAGTTTTGTGATAGCTCATTTAAAGTTTGAATGGAAATAGATATGATATAAGTACAACTTGTGGACTAGATGCAGATTCAGTGCTCATTTTGCAGCCTCCAAGGTTTGCTTGAGCTCTCCAAATGTCTTCATATTTTAGTCTCCCCCCCCCCCTTCTTTTTTTAAAGGCAAGAATGCATCCATATCCAGAAACAATGAGGAAGAGATCGAAATCCAGAGATCATGCATACAGTGTTTGTTACTTTATATATTTCATATCCTATTCAAGGTAATTATTTCACTTTCCCATTTGCATAATTGCTCTGGTCATTAAAATAATATGAAAAAAGAAAAAAAAAGGAAAGGAAACGGTGCCCGATAGAATGCAAAGCTATTATGTCCACAAAGAAGGAAGGTTACATCACCCCATGATAAGAGTCAAGGTCAGTAAAAAGCACAGTGTGTCTGCACTGCAGTCATTCAAATAAAGAAAATGGGATTGATAACAAAATTTTCACTTCTTCAGATAGTCTTTACTAACTCTAATTTCCAGTCTGACCATCTACTGTGCCTCTCCCTGGACCTCATATTTCTTCGCATTATTCAGTCTTCAAGCTGGTGATGCTTCTTCACAGGTGAATGAAGGCAGGAACAGAGTTTAGAGGAGCATGTTAGAGAGTATATTTTATAAGAGCTTGCACTGAAAAATGAAATAAACCCAACACCAAAGAAACTTTGTGGCATATTATCTGTGGGTGATACAAATGTTAATGCCAAAAGAAACGTATAATTTTAAATGTGCATTTGACATTTCTTTCATATTTCTCTAAGACAAACCACACTCTAGTCAGGAGGCAGGAATGAAGAAAATCATTGTTATGGCCTATAATGCCATATAATAGGGCTGGGCTGTAGCACAGCTGGTAAGTCACCAGCAGTAATAAAATCTACCAACCGAAAGTTCAAAACCTGGTTGTGGTGAGCACCCAACTGTCAAGCGCTGCTCATTGTTTACCTAAGCAGTTTGAAAACAGCTGAGCTGTAAGCAGAGAAATTAGGTACCGCTAATTTAATGGGGGAGGTATTTTACGACACCGGTGACCAGTGACCGAAAAAAAGGAGGAAGTCCTGATGTCTCTTCACCATAGAGAATGGAGCAACAGCATCCCCCTGTGGCTGAATCCAAGCACAACCTTCAAGGCACAACCTCTGAGCACAACCTCCAAGGCACCGAAGCTGGACTTCAGACACAACATACCTCCTTTCCGTCTGTTCTATTCTGTTCTGTTCTTTCTGTCCAAATGGCATTGAATGTTTGCCATGTATGTGTACTATTATCCACCCTGTGTCCCCTTGGGGACATATTTATTTATTTATTTACCCCATTTATAACCTGTCCTTCTCCACCACAAAGGGGAGCTTACACATGGCAACTATTCAATAGGGTGGAATATAAATAAAGTTGTTGTCGTTGTTATTATTGTTGTTGGTGTTGTTGTTGTGTTAAATTCAAAACATAGCTGCAACATTTATTTTTAGACTACCACTCTCAGAATCCTTCAGCCCTGCAGCAAATCAATTTTATTCATGTAAATCAGCCACAGAGGAAAGCAATGGCGACCCTCTTCTGAGCAAACCTTGCCAGTAAAATCCTGTGATAAGTTTGCCTTAGGCTGGCTCTACGTTGGCATATAATGTGAATCCAGCTCATCTGCTTTGAACTAGATTATATGAGTCTACATTGCTATATAATCCAGTTCAAAGTAGGTAGTTTGGAATCAGAAACTGGATTATATGGCTTTCGAGTCACCATAGGTCAGTGTTGACTTGAAGGCATACAACACACACAATAAAGATTTGTTAAGGTGTGATTTGATGTACATTTAAGATAAAGCAGAAACATGTAACAAAATTTGAAAAAAAATCTGTTCCTGTTTTTAAAGTGTTACTTCCTGTTTAATTGTGTGGTGCTTACTTTTAAAGTAGTTGTTATACTCCAGAACCTTTGTTTGCGTGACTGCCACAAACTATGTTGAATTTGCTGACACTCTAAAAGCCCTTCCACACAGTCATATAACCTGGAATATCAAAGCAGATAATCCACAAAATCTGCTTTGACCTTGGTTATCTAAATCCACACTGTCATATAATCCCATTCAATTTGAATGTTTTTTACAGCTGTGTGGAAGAGGCCTATAAGATATTCATTAAAAAAAACTGTAGAAAAATATGTTACAGGATGTCCCTGTAAAAACAAAGTTTTTTGCAGTTTAATAAACATTTGCCATGGCTATATGATATAATCAATTAGGAAATGACATTTATAACCCAGGAACAAAAATCGTGTTATATAGTGTCAGCCTTAAGTACTCCAACTTTGGGATGACCTCCCCTTGGAGACCCATTTTGCACCAAAACTCATATCATGCAGGAATCAAGTAAAAACCTGGTTACTTATCAAAGCCTTTGGCTGGTTTTCAAGTCAGGGTGTATTACCATTATTAACTTTGAATATGTTTTAATGGTTTTTAACTGGGCATTTTTAACACAGTTTATATTTAATCCTTTTAAATTTTAATATTTGCATATTTGTATATTTTAAATTGTATGTTGATGCTTTTATGAGTCTTCTGTAGAAGAGATGAAGTGGGGTATAAATAAATATATTACTGTTTGTAACCTCTAAGATCTTTCATATAGGGTGGAGTATAAATATTTTGATTATCAATATCATAATTTTCTGTCATCATGAATATGAAATGAGTAAATGAGACTTTCCTTCTCACCACACTTGCTTTTACCTTAAAATAGATCTATCCTAGATAGGCCTGTAGCCAGGATTTTGATTTGGGATGGGGGGGGGGGCTGAGTCTGAGAGAGAGGATCTACCCTAGCAAACCTTTTGTATCGTTATCCCAATACCCCCATGCATATGGGATATATTGAGCCTGGTGATCAGATCATGATATGAATAAACATAGCAGTTTAAATAATAAATGTAAGGCCTTCTTGTAGACCACCCTGAGAATTTCGGGGGGGGGGGGACTGAAGCCCCCTCAAGCCCCCCCCCCCCGCTACATGCCTGATCCTAGAATACAGTAGCTATAATATAAAGAAACTTTTATAAAGAGTGAGGAGATCTAGCTGATTGTTTAAAGTGCTTGGGACTATGCAAAAACATTTGAGTGTGAGCAAAGAAATTTTGGGATCCAAGGTATTTTTATTTTTTAAAAGATTCAGATAAGGGTTTCTGATGGATCCAAATTATGTTTTAGGGAGGTTTGTGAGTACATTGTTGATGACTCAAATTATTTCACTATCCTCAGTCCAGGCTGCCAATTCCCAGTACATATGTGGCTGTTGCTACTTGCAGCTGTAGAAATAAAAAAGACAGCCATAAAGGAAGTAAAGAATAATTGGTCCATGCTTGCTACTTTTATAAGTAATGTGGAAATAAATCTTTTATAGTATCTGGCCTCCATGTCCTGATGAATAATGAGTGGCAAGACATACCATCTAATTTGAGATTACTTTCCTAATATTGATGGTTTTCTTTATGTTTCACACTAATTCCTAATGTAGCTGCTACAGAGATGGGGGCCTTCTGGTATCCGGCAAGCAGAAATTGATTGGGATTCATTCACTTGAAATGCACAAGCCTAGTTACTACTCCCTTAGTAGCAACTACATTAGGCCAATGGCCTCTTTTATGCTGGGGGTATGGAATATGCCTTGGACAAGCCAAATGGAAGCAGTTCATTTTCTGCAGAGAAAGTGAATACATAGGCTGTAGAGACCTTCTAGATCAGTGGTTCTCAACCCAGGGTCCCCAGATGTTTTTGGCCTTCAACTTTCAGAAATCCTAACAGCTGGTAAAATGGCTGGGATTTCTGGGAGTTGTAGGCCAAAAACATCTGGGACTCCAGGTTGAGAACCACTGTTCTAGATGTTTTAGATTACAATGGCCAACATCCTCACCCAGCATGGTCATCTGTGAGGGATTTTTGCAGTTGTCGGTCTAAAACTCTGGTGTCAAATTGGGGAAAGCCTTTGTGGGTATTGTCAGACCCCAGGCAGCAGGGCACCAAGAACCATACACGGAGGCCAATCTCTATCTAATATCTTTATTAAGGAAATGTATAAAAGTAATAAAAACAAGTGAAGAATATAGTTCAGAAGCAGACCTTTCAAATGAGGTCAAATATAGTCCAAAAATGTATTGTCCAATAAATGATATTAGAGTTCAAAGTTTCAATCCAATACCGAAACACACACTATTGCCAAGCAATAGTGTGGGGAAATGCCAGAGTCTTAGGAGTCCAAGGTAGCTTGACAACAAGGCTGGAAATAATCTTGGTTCTTTAACAAGGTCCGTGACTAGGAACAAGGCAAACAGTGATTCTTGGAACGAGATCCGTGGTTAAAAGCAAGGCAAGGCAGTACTTGAATTCTTGATCCGGGAAGCAAGGAACTGGGGTTACGGAGTCCACACACGATCTTACTCCTGAAGCTGCTCTGTTGACTCCGCAAAGATTCTCCCGCGTAAGGCACCTATATTGGGGTCTCGTTTTCCCGCCAACAACCTCTTTCCCTAGAGAACGGGAAGCGAAACCCAACTTTGTCCAGATGCAAGACTCCTTAGAATTTCCCAAGGGAAGCAGGTCTAATCAGCCTGTTGTTTGGCTGCAATCCATAAACTCCTGCGATTCTGTTCCCTCACTCCTCTGTCAGCACAATAGGACTCTCTCCTAGGGAACGGAGGCGAGGAATGTCCAAGGTCTGTTTTACTGAATTCTTGGGTACAAACATCAACATCCGGCAGGTGAAAAGACTCCGGCTCTTGTTGAACCGGCGAAAACCCCATGTTTTCGTCTTCATCTGCCACGATGGCACTAGGAACAGGACTACAAGGCCCATGAGGCATCACACTATCCCCTCTCCCAAGGCCCCCCTCATTCAGGGCCCCTCCCCGAGAGTCGCGGGGCCACGGCTTGGAAGGGTAGGCCTGGTGGAAGCGGCGGACTAAGTCGGGGGCATGGACTGTGGAAGCATCTTCCCAGGAGCGTTCTTCTGGGCCAAAACCCACCCAGTCAATGAGATACTGAAGGCGGCGGCGGTGAAAGCGAGAATCCAAAATGTCCTGAACCTCGAATTCCTCCTCTCCGTCCACTAAAACAGTGGTGGGGGGCGGTCGACTCACGTCGGGGCGTACACCATCCGCCGGAAGGAGCAGGGAACGATGGAACACCGGATGAATGAGCATTGAGCGCGGAAGTTGGAGTTTGAAAGTTACAGGGTTAAGTTGCGCCACCACTGGGTAGGGACCAATGAAACGGGCATCTAACTTCCGGCAGGGACGGTGGGAGGGCAAAAAGTGAGTGGACAACCAAACCCGATCTCCTACCTTGATCTCGGGGCCAGGCTGGCGATGGCTGTCAGCGTGACGTTTGTAGTCTTCCTTGGCTTGATCAAGTTGCTGGTGCAAGAGTTCTTGCACCGCTGTGAGTTCCTGTAGCCAATCTTCTGCTGCAGGGACTTCTGAGGTCTCCACGAGGGAAGGGAAGAAACGGGGATGAAAACCGTAGTTTGCAAAAAACGGGGCTTCTTTAGTCGAATTCTGGACACCATTGTTGTATGCAAACTCTGAAAGAGGTAATAGGGAAGCCCAATTGTCCTGTTGGTAGTTTACGTAACAGCGAAGATATTGTTCCAAAGTGGCATTGGTGCGCTCAGTTTGTCCATCCGTTTGAGGATGGTGAGCTGAGGATAAACGGGAGTCTATGTCCAATAGTTTTTGCAGGGCTTTCCAAAAACGAGAGGTGAATTGAGATCCACGGTCAGTGACCAAACTCTTGGGCAGTCCATGTAGTCGGAATACATGCTGAAGAAATAAGTCTGCGGTCTCTTTGGCCGTGAGAAGGCCATTGCAGGGGATGAAATGGGCCATCTTGGTGAAAAGGTCCACCACTACTAGAATCGTGGTGAATCCACGGGATGGTGGTAGATCAGTGATAAAATCCGCGGAAATTATCTCCCATGGGCGAGAAGGTGTGGGAAGGGGATGCAATAGCCCTGGCGGTTTCTCCCTTCGCGTCTTGGAACGCTGGCATACAGGGCAGGTGTTGACATAATTTTCCACATCCTTGCGAATCTTGGGCCACCAGAAATCTCGCAAGATCAAGTGCATGGTTTTAAATAGCCCAAAATGTCTGGCAGGCTTGCTGTCATGGCACAAACAAAGTGCCTTTTCTCTGTCGGGGCCTGGAGGGATGTAAACATGATTTCTGTAGCATAATAGTCCGTTCTTAAGTGAGAATGGGAAACGTAGTCCTTGGCGGATCTGTTCTTGGGCCCAGGCATCTGTCTGTTGACTGGCCCTAATCTCCTGAGTGAGAAGGGAATCTGTGGTTGGGGATTTTGGGTTAGGAGGAGCTGGCTCAATTGAAGTGGATTTGGTATTTCCCACTGTGAGCGTGGCAAAGTTCTCGGGTTGCAGCAATCGAGATTCTGAGGTATCTCTGCGCCCTGCTGCATATTCCAGTTTCCGTGATAGGGCATCTGCTTGCTTGGTCTGAGCAGGAGTCACATAGTGGATCCGGAAGTCAAAACGTTCAAAGAACAAAGCCCAGCGTTGTTGCCTTTGGTTTAGCTTCCGTGCAGTCCTTAGGTGCTCCAGATTCCGATGGTCTGTATGAACTTCAATGGGGAATTTGGCCCCCTCTAACCAATGTCTCCAATTTTCAAAGGCTGCCTTTATGGCTAAGAGCTCCTTCTCCCAAATGGTGTAGTTTCTTTCCGGAGCTGTTAGTTGGCGTGAGTAATAGGCACATGGATGGAGATGTTCTCCCACTGGTTGCATCAGCACAGCCCCTACTGACACATCGGAGGCATCTGCCTGAACAACAAAAGGGGTTTTAGGATCAGGGTGCTGTAGAATTGGCTGGGTCGTGAATAATCGCTTTAGCTGCTGGAAGCCTTTTTCAGCTTGTTCTGTCCAGCGGAAAGGCTGTTTTCCTCGGATGCAGCTGGTGATTGGGTCAGACCAGCAAGCGAAATCTGGGATGAATTTGCGGTAGTAGTTTGCAAACCCCAAGAAGCACTGCACTTCCTTTTTGTTAGTTGGTGCCCGCCATTCCAACACGGCCGAAACTTTTGCCGGGTCCATGGATAGCCCTAGTGGCGAGACGTGGTATCCCAGGAAGTCTACTTCTTGCAAATCAAAGGCGCATTTTTCTAACTTGACGTATAGTCCATGATCCCGCAATCGTTGTAGCACCATTCTGACGTGCTGATCGTGCTCTGTTTGTGATTTTGAGAACACCAAAAAGTCGTCCAAGTATATAATCAAGAAACGATCTAGGTAGTCCTGGAAAATATCATTGACAAAATGCTGGAATGTTGCGGGGGCTCCAGATAATCCGAAATTCATGACTAATGTTTCGTATAATCCGAATTTGGTCTGGAAAGCCGTTTTCCATTCATCTCCTTCTCTAATGCGAACCAGATTGTAAGCCCCACGAAGATCCAGTTTGCTGTAAACCTTGGCCCCCTGGAGTCGGTCCAGTAGGTCCGAGATCAGTGGCAATGGGTAGCGGTTCCGCTTCGTGATGTTGTTCAGTGCTCGATAGTCCACGACCAAGCGCAGGTCCCCTGACTTCTTTTTCACAAACATCACCGGGGAAGCGGCTGGGGATTGAGAGGGTCTGATAAACCCCTTGCGGAGGTTTGTCTCTATAAACTCCCTGAGAGCTTCCTGCTCTGGTTCAGTCAGGGAGTAGAGGTGTCCCCGCGGAAATGGGGCCCCCTCCACCAGATCAATGGCACAGTCATAGGGTCTATGTGGGGGTAGTTTCTCGGCTTCTTTTTCATTGAAAACATCCCAAAAATCCGAATATTTCTTGGGCAGAGTGATGATGGGTTCTGTGTCTGTGGCATGGCAGACCTTGGCTACTAGACAATGATTTTGGCAATACTTTGAGGCAAACTGCAGTTCCCTGTTGGACCAGGAGATGTTTGGGTCATGGAGTGTCAACCACAGGATACCCAAGATCACAGGGAAATGAGGAACCTCAGTAACGAAGAAGGAGATTTCTTCCATGTGCTCTCTTATCCACATTCTGGTGGGCTCGGTCCATTGGCTTACTGGACCTGTCTTCAGGGGTCGGCCGTCAATGGCTTGCACCACCCGGGCGTTCTTGAAATCATGATATTGTAGTCCCAGGGAGTTAGCATAGTCTCTATCGATGAAGTTGTTTGTTGCCCCTGAGTCTATCATGGCATGGATCATGACGGGTCCCTTTTTTACTGACCACAGCGTGACCACCAGGAGAAATAGGACCCCCGTTTGCGGCTCTTGAGTGGAGTTTTTGACCGGGTTGGCGAGCCCTTCTACACCCGGTCGCTGGCTTCACCCGCCGGCTTTGTTCCAGCCGCCTCGGCAGTCTCCGCTTCCGCGGAGGACGCCGCCGCCAGACGGGCGGGGGGCTTCTTCTTTGCTGGACACTCCCTGGCAAAGTGGCCCCCATTCCCACAGTACCAGCACAGATTCAAGCATTGGCGGCGGGCCTTTTCTGCAACATCCAGCCTGGGGCGCACATTGCCCAACTGCATCGGCTCCTCCTCGCTTCCCATGGGGTTAGTGGCTGGCTGTGGGGGTCTCCATACTGGGCGAGGCTGGACACTGGTAGAAGAGGGGGGTTTTACCCCGGCTCTTCCACTCTGGCCCCAGAGCCACTGTTTCTAGTTGGCGAGCAGGACTTCAGCCTGTAAACAATGGGCGATGAGTCTTTCAAGAGTCCCAGGGGGATCCACCTTAGAGATTTCTTCCTGCATCTCATGGTTGAGGCCCTCGCGAAATTGTCCTCTGAGGGCTATATCGTTCCAGCCAGTGTTTTGAGCCAACACCCGGAACTCGGCTATGTACCGGGACAGCGGTCTGTCCCCTTGGAAGAGGCGGCGGAGTTTGTGGCTGGCCGCCTCTTCATCATCCTCGATTCCCCAGGTATTTCGAAGATGGGCCAGGAATTGCTGTGCGGTGTTTAGGTGCGTGGAACCCGCATCGTACAGCGCCATCGCCCATGTGGCCGCAGGTCCATCTAGGAGACTGTAAATCCACGCCACCTTGACATCTTCTTGGGGAAACTCGGTGTGGCGGGCTTCTAGGTACGCCATACACTGGCGACGGAAAACATGAACCTTGGAGGCTTCTCCGGAGAACTTGGTTGGTAGTGCTAGGGCAGGGTGTCGGGCTCCGCGATCCTTCAAGCCCCGAATTTCTCCCTCTTGCTCTCGGAGTTTGTCCCGGATCCGGTTGAATTCATCTTGGGAAATGGTGTAACTGGGTGGTGGCTGGGCAGGGCCGCCCGCTCCGGCTCCTGGTGTAACAGACATATTGGCCTTAGGTTGCTTGGTGCTTTGGGTGGCGGAGTCAAACTGTCAGACCCCAGGCAGCAGGGCACCAAGAACCATACACGGAGGCCAATCTCTATCTAATATCTTTATTAAGGAAATGTATAAAAGTAATAAAAACAAGTGAAGAATATAGTTCAGAAGCAGACCTTTCAAATGAGGTCAAATATAGTCCAAAAATGTATTGTCCAATAAATGATATTAGAGTTCAAAGTTTCAATCCAATACCGAAACACACACTATTGCCAAGCAATAGTGTGGGGAAATGCCAGAGTCTTAGGAGTCCAAGGTAGCTTGACAACAAGGCTGGAAATAATCTTGGGTCTTTAACAAGGTCCGTGACTAGGAACAAGGCAAACAGTGATTCTTGGAACGAGATCCGTGGTTAAAAGCAAGGCAAGGCAGTACTTGAATTCTTGATCCGGGAAGCAAGGAACTGGGGTTACGAAGTCCACACACGATCTTACTCCTGAAGCTGCTCTGTTGACTCCGCAAAGATTCTCCCGCGTAAGGCACCTATATTGGGGTCTCGTTTTCCCGCCAACAACCTCTTTCCCTAGAGAACGGGAAGCGAAACCCAACTTTGTCCAGATGCAAGACTCCTTAGAATTTCCCAAGGGAAGCAGGTCTAATCAGCCTGTTGTTTGGCTACAATCCGTAAACTCCTGCGATTCTGTTCCCTCACTCCTCTGTCAGCACAATAGGACTCTCTCCTAGGGAACGGAGGCGAGGAATGTCCAAGGTCTGTTTTACTGAATTCTTGGGTACAAACATCAACATCCGGCAGGTGAAAAGACTCCGGCTCTTGTTGAACCGGCGAAAACCCCATGTTTTCGTCTTCATCTGCCACGATGGCACTAGGAACAGGAATACAAGGCCCATGAGGCATCACAGGTATTCACTAGCTGTTGTTTTTTTGACATCATATCAATAGGTAGTTGAAATTGCAATAGTAGTAGTTAAGCTCATCTACTGTTTCCAATTTTGGGCAAAGCAATATCATGACTTGGAAAGATAAGATAATCACAGTGGCTATACTCTACAACACAGTATGAGCTGTAGTTTTTTTGGATTTAATGCCACATGTGACAGGTATGGAAATATTACTAATATAAATGCAGTTTCTTCCTGTAATTTTATTATTGTGATCAAAATTGAATATTGGGATATTGCCCTGTGGGATATTTTACCCTCCATCATTACAAAAATAATTGTGACCTACCTAAAAGCTTATACAATGTGTTTTTCATCTCAAAATGTGACATTTTGGGCCCAAACAATGCTAATTAATATCATAGCCCTTGATTATAATTATGCTTGTGTTTATAAGTAAAGGGTCATCCCATAATGGGTTCAGAGGTCAAAATGGCTCTTTGTCATTTTTTAGCCATGTTAAGCTTAACAATGTAAAAGGTTGAACTTATAACTTTAAATGATTCCCAGCAAGACCAGAGCAGTAACCCCACCTTTTAAAATATATTTGAGATCAAATGGTTGTTGCCATTGGGAAAAGCTTTAAAGGAAATGAGTCATCTTCAATCATCTATTAAGCTTTTCCTCCTTCCGACTCAGCTGCTCATAACCCTGTAATCTTTATTGGGATAGAGAGCTTGCAAGTATTTTGAGTAAAATCTAGATATGGGAGACTTATGCAATGTTCATCTATAATTTATCAGGTGTTCTCCCATCTATCTCTGTTGCCTTCCTCCAGATTATCCCCAGTCCTTGGTACTGTTTTGCATGGAAGAACAGGCTAGCTCAATTTCTGTTGTTATTCTGCTGATAGCCAAATACATATTTATAATTGGACTAAAATAGTAGTTGCATTTTAAATGGAAACACAAACCTATTAAATGGAAGAATGTAAAGGACGGAAATGGAAGATGTGTTCTATAGTCTTGCTACCTTTGGAGGCAGAGGAATGAGGAAGAGAAAGATGGGGGAAGAATCAGAAATTTTCTATCTTGCATTTTGGCATGAGAAGAATTTGGGAGCCTGTAAATCTCACTTCCCATTTCTGATGAACTGGACGAGATTTCAAATTGTATATTCAAGTCAAACTGAGGTTGCTGCTCATGTTAGGTACTATCTAATTGGCTTCAATTTGTGGTGACCTTATGAATGAGAGACCGCCAAAACACCCTGTTATTGACAGCCCTAATAAGGTTCCTAATTCAGGGCCATGGCTTCCTGGATTGAGTGTATGCACTTATAATGCAGCCTTTTCCTTTTCCTACTGCCTCCTACTTTCCCAAGAATTATAATATTTTTTATGAGTCTTATAATCTCACAAAACGACCACGTCTTGTCATTTTGGCTTTGGGGCATTTCCCTTCCACGACTATGTTTCGGATGTGTTATTTTCATAACAGTTTTATTCACTATCCTGTTTTCACAAGTGTGCATAGGAGCCAGAAATGTAATGATACTGATGATCATGACATTGGCATTGAGTGATATAACATTATACTCTAAGATCTTATCAAGTCCTTCATAGCTGTCTTTTCAAGTCTATTCTTCTGGACATTTGATTTCCCTCTTCATCTTGATTTATGATTGATTCAAGGTTTACAAAATCTTTAACTATTTTAATGCCTTCCCCATCCACTTTAACAAACTCTTTGAAACATCTTTGAAAGCTACAGTTTATGAGGACTATGCACACTAATCTGTGCAAAATCCACAAACTGTATTTTTTTTAATAAAAAAGCACTTTCTGGGCTGGAATTAGTATTTTCCGTACAGGAAATAGTAATTCCATAAAATATTATTTTTGGTACAAAACAAAATAAACACATGCATATTTCACATAGAAGTAATCACAAATTGTGACGGTTCTCATCTGACTAGAATTCATCTTATTGAGGTTCTTCTACATTCAAGAAACATATTTGTGATAATTTTCAAATGTTTTTGTATAATCTTCATATCCATACAATCTATCAAATGACCATTTACAATAATACCTTTTTACAAGTGGTATTGATCTATATCTTAACAGCATTTTAATTATTGTATAGCACATTAAAATTATTTCACTTGGATTTCAGATGAGATACAGCAAAGTAATAGAATGCTATATGAATACTTTCAGTAACAGGAACAATACCTAAATGATGTGGAAAACAGTTTTATTGAGGGGAAAAGTGTTTTTGTCATGTAATCAATAATTTATTGAGAGATAGCAATGTTGTCTGGAAATATCTCAGGAGGATTTTGACATATATAACAAAGAGTGAAGGCAGACATTTTCAGCTGAATATATTTTTTCAGAATGCTAAATTTTTTAATTGTTGTGAAAGTAATTGTCATTTTTGTCCAAGAACTCCAGTAAATTTAATTATGTGCCAGTTAGAATTTAAAATAAAGGTTCTCACCTAATACTATGCTAGCTGGTTTTCTGTGAGCTGTAGTTAAAAAATATTAGGAAAGCCAAAGATTCTTCATTTTGGATCTTGATCAGTTGATTAAGTTATCTGCCACTCACTGAAGCCTCCTCAATTTCATTCATTGCAAAGCTTAAGCTACTTAGGTTGGGTTAGGTATATCCATTACATTTCTACCTCTTCTTTATATTTATGTATTTACAGCATTACACATAAGAATAATTAGCCTTAATGATTGTTCAGTTTCAGCTGCTCAGAAGGATGAGTGCCTATCTTTTTAGGCGATTAAACATTTATCATGTTTCACCTAAGTCAGAGCTGTCCTTGAGAGAGAGCAGGTCTGTTTTGACTCAACACCTAAGACTCTACACTGAATGAATTTTTAAAAATAAGTCTCTACAGAGTGAATGTCACATACACTACATAGTCTATGTGTTATGACAGGCACCCTCTCCAAAACTGGATGAAAATCCTTCTATAGCCTTTTAAATGTGATGAAGAATAAACTGACAGTCAGATAGAAGTCTTTATTTATACAGTTATAGAAAAACTTCCAAAACTGCATTTTTGAACTCTTGTTGAATTCTTTCAAATGAAAAATAAATGGGTCCACAACATTGGCTTTTCATTTACTATTTTTGGGATGACATGTTGCCTGTATTGTAAGTCAAATAATCCCAACCATGTCCTCAAGATTTAGTGAAAACCCAATGAAATACCCCCTTCTCGAATCCTTCAGATGTATTTCATGCACACCACATAGCCCTTCAAATGTAATGAACATCCATCCATCTGTTTTTGTACAATGCAGTAACCAAAAAATACTCATAGACAGGAAATAAATTTTATTTATAATAATTTATTCAATCATTTGGACATTCACCTTTAGCCAAAGAAGGCTGCAAGGAAAGCTTACAAGATTACTAGTATGGTATTCTCTGCCCTCGGGTCATGTTTGCAATCTAAATTTAAGACACATGACACATAAAGAGGAAGGATGGATGAGAAGAAGAGGAAAATTAAATTTGAGTGTCTATAATGACAGCTGGACAGATATGGTTCAGGATGCATACTACTGAAATTAAATTAACGTTATTATATAATAATTAATTTGTATAAGCACATTGGCAAAAGCGATTTAAATAATAACAACAACCATTTTGTTCTTCTTTCTCTAAGAATTGTTATTGAGCTTTTCATTACTGTTTTGTATGTGTGGGCACATCTGAGTCTTCAGGCTCCATGCCGATCACTGCTGGTACAAAATCCCAGTGTGTCACAATGTTTTCAATTATCAAGTAAATAGGAGCCGGCGCGCGCACACACACACACACCAGGTGACACCAGAAAACAAATGGCTAAGATAGATTGGTTAAAAAGATAAAACTCATAGGCAGTCAATCCTAGGGAGAGAAATGATAAAAGAAATCCAGAGAAAAAGGAAAAGGAAATAAAATAAAAAGAGGAAAAATAAGGGAGAGGGAGGTATTTGACTGTTGCCATATTAGTGCTATACCTTGTGCTGTCACAGCTATATTAGACATCCTGTAAACACATCCCCACTATTGTTAGTTAACATTCTTTAAATGCCTATAATTAAGGATTGCTCGTGTGCATGCCTGCAGATTTCTTGTTTGTTTTTCCATATCCTTTCTCTTCCTGCATCATTCAACCATTTTCTGTTCTCTCCTAGACTACCATAAGACCCATTGTTTGACTATAAACAAATAACTGCAAGGAAAAATATCTTTTCTATGCTTCTCAAAGAACATTAAACTTATTTCTTTCTATGCCTGTTAGAAGGGGGTGGGGGTGCATATGGTTGTTCAGCTTCTGCCTTGCTAGTTTGATTACTCTGCTTGTAGATACACAACTATCTTTTTATTTATTTATTTATTTATTTGCGGTATTTATATACCACCCTTCTCAACCCCGAAGGGGACTCAGGGTGGTTCACAGTAATAATAAATCTTTATTTATATACCGTTTCATCTCCTCGAGAGGACTCAGGGCATTTTCCAACATGTGTGCAAAAAACAGCCAATAGTCAAAGCATCATACAGCAGCATGAACATAACATAATAAAACAACATCATAAGACAACAGTTAAAAAAAAGCAGTTCAGTTAAAAGGGACACGGTTGCAATTCCAATCAGTATATTCCACCAAGGATTCAAATACCAGTAATCAGGACTGCGAGGTAGACATAGTCAATTACAAGGAATAGATAAAGACTTGTACAACAATGTTGGCAACAATTCAATGCCCTCAATAAAAAACAACATAAAACATCAAAGTTGACCTTCCCCTAATAAAACATTAAACATTATTAAACACACCACATAAAATAACATCATATACCACACAAAGACATGGCCATTGTCCATAAACAGTCCTGGGTCATTGCACTTTCAACTTGCACTTAGCTTTCAATATTCTTATGATTTGCCAAATGCCTGGTTTCACAGCCAGGTCTTTAGCTGTTTCCTAAACCTGTGAGGCTGCTGGGGCTGAGAGCAGGACCTCCCCTTAAAAGATTTTAATCTATGAACTGGTTCATAGATGGAGTAGGCTTGTGCAATTTGTTCGTATGTTCATTAAATTGGGATCTAAAGCACCTTTTAAGCAAGTTCCGACTCACCTGCTCACTGCCTTCCCAATATTAAGAATTTAAATCAAAAGGAGCCTTCGGTTCCTAAGTCTCGGATGTCTTCAGATGTAACTGTGACCAAGACCCACTGAGAGATGAAGCCAAATATGTTGGCAGGCCTCTCAGCCAATCAGGGCTGACAGAGGGGGAAGGGGGAATGGAGGCATCGTTCTTGGAATCTTTTAAAAAAATGTTTTTAAAAACTTTGAAAATTCCCCAAAAAACAGTGGATGGGTGAAACATTATGAAACTTGATAGGCAAAGAGTGATAAATATGTTTTACCATTGTAGAAAGTTTCACACCAATAGTTTTAAAAATGAGGGAGCAAGGAGCCTCTGAATTTTCCCCATTTATATTAATTTAATGCATTGAGCTGAAGCAGCTATCTGTGGCATTGAGAGACAGTCTAATTATTATAATATATACAGTCATGAAATCTGCAAAGAGGAGTAAAGGAAATAATAGTATATATAAACCTGTGCAAACTTATGTGGTTGTGTGTCAATACAAGGGAAGCTAAACCTGACTGTGCCTCTTAGCCAATCAAGGCTGTTGGAGGAGGAAGGGCAAGGCAGAGAGGATCTTTTTAAAAAGTTGTTTTAAAAAGCTTTAATAATTCCCTAAAATTCAGTGGATAAGTGAAACATTATAAAACTTGATGGGAAAAGCATGGTAAATTTGTCCTACTACTGTAGCAAGTTTCACCCCAATAGCTTTAAAAATAAGGGAGATAGCAGCCCTTGAACTTTCCCCAATAGTAACAGAGGAGCCATATGCCTGCTTTAAAACTACATTTCCCAGATGCCCCAGTTCCTCTCTCCTCTTAACATTCCCCACCCCCTTTTGTCCTCACTCTTTCCTTATTAATAACATTGACCATCTTGATCAAACTTGGATGCTGCTTGGCCATAGGTGTCCCGATTTTCATCTATGAATTCTTGGAGGATATGTGAAGTTTAGAGAGAGAGAAAAAGAGAGGGGGGTGTAGTGTAGTGGTTTGAGAGTTGGACTACGATTGTGGCTTGATTCCCCACTCAGCCATGGAAACCTACTGTGTGATCTTGGGCAAGTCGCACACTCTCAGCCCCAGAAAACCCAATCAAACAGGAAATTACAGTTTCAAACCAGGAACAGATTTCCTTATTCAGAGACTGATGGCCATCTGTCAGGTGTGGTTTGATGGTGAGCTATGATTTCTGTTCCTGGTTGATAAATTTCATTTCCTAATTGGTTCTGTCATAAAAACATGGGAAAACTTTATTACATTGCTAAAACTTTTTCTTTCAGCAAGGGACATCGTCCTATAAATAACACATTATAGTTTCTTGAATCTCTCTCCACAAATTTAACAAAGTTTCAGCCACAAAAACAAAGTTTCTGAATTAGAACAATGACTTTGAAAGTAAATATAACCCAATAAAACATGAAATAGCCTTTCAAACCAGGAACAGATTTTTGTTATTATTAAAAATGTTTTTATTTAAAAAATTGAAAATTTGCCAAAAATCTGAGGATAAGTCAAACGTTCTGAAATTTGGTGAGCTAACGGTGGTAAATGTGTTCTACCACTGTAGCAAATTTCATCAGGATAGCTCAAAAAATGAGGGAGAGAGAAGCCCCTCAAGCTTCCCAGTATTCTGAGCCTAGTCTGTTTTTAAAAAGGAGAGGAAAATGTGTTATAGAATGTATAAATGTTGAGCATATTCTGCTCAAGTCACCCAAAGATGCAATATCTTATACTAGTCTACCCAGATATAATTTCCATTGTTTTCAGTAGGACCTCCTCCTAAACCATAAAACTTCAGTCTCACAGTGGAATGCTATGCATATCTATTAAGAAGCAAGTCCAAATGATGTAAATGAGCTGTACTTCCTAGTTTGTGGATAGGATTGTTCTCCTAGTTCCTCAATTGACAGAAAGACTATTGCTTCACTATCTATAATTTAATAATGACTTTATTAGGCAAATCAGAAAGGTGCCAAAATCTCTGTGTTTCAAGCCTTCCAAACAGTTGTGAGGGATAGTTCAAAAGAGTGTGAACAAGAATAAATGTTTATAGACTTTTATTGCTTCTCTTGTTTCCAGCTTGCCAAGGAGCAATTCAGAATGAAGACAAAGGACTTCTTCAGTTGCTGGCAAGAGGGAAGGTGTGCAGGGTGCACCGCACACCCTCCCTGTTCCCATCATATAGGAGAAAGGACAGCAATGCACATTGCCCCTCTGTTCTTTCCCCCATCATATGTGGAGTGCAGGTAGCTCCATTGGAACTACCCAAAGAACACCTTCCTCCCTGTAATGGAGGAGAATTTGCCTTCTGATGCTTCCCCTCCACTTTGGGAGGAATGTGGTTGGGGCCTGCTGAACTTTATCTGATGGCACTTGGCAGTCCCCATCCAGGCCCTGGCCAAAAGTGACAAAACGGGGCTATTGGTGAAAAGATTCTAATGCTTAGATAGCCACATTTGAGACTTTGCAGATGACATAACTGCAAGAGCAAGCCCTTTCTAACTTTTTCCTCCTACTTGCTTCTTTAAACATTTTTTCAAGTGACCTAATCTTGAAAGCTTGAACAGATTTTGAGGGAGTCTTATAGCCAAAACAGCTGCCCATGTTTTTTTTTAATAATAAATTTTATTGAAAGAAAAGAATATTTTGTATACATAAAAGTAGGGGAACAATATAAGTATAGGAAAGTAGGAAAAAAAGAAGAGGGAGGGAAAGAAAAAAAGAAGGAGGGGGGTTAAGGGTGTTTGGTTGCTTCCGTTCTTCCTCTTCCTGTAAGTTTAATTTTGTAATGACCTAAAACTGTCCATAGAAATAAAAATTGTTTCCCACTCAGGTTTTAATTTTTCATAAGATATTTTTCTAAAAGTGACTAGTCTGTCTTCTTCAATCCACTACCATTATTCTATTTTAATAAAAATGTTAATTTGTCCATATTTTTTATTTCCATAATTTTAATAATCCAGTCTTTCATATCAGGAGTAGTATCCTGTTTCTATTTTTTGGCGAAGACTATCCTCGCCGCTGTTGTAAAGAAATTAAACAGTTTGTCCACATTTTGATCTGCAAATAGATCCGAATCAAACATACGAGAAGGTAATATTCTGGTTTCATTGGAAAAGTTTTTTAAAGTATTTTTTGGCATTTGGCATGGATAATTTTCCAATAATTCGATGACTGTTGGCACGTCCACCATAGATAGAAGAATGTACCTTCATTTACCTTACACTTCCAACATCTATTGTCCATATTCTTGTACATTCTTCCAAGTTTTGCTGGAGTCATGTACCAGCGATGCATCATTTTTAGATAGTTTTCTTTTAATCAGTGGCATATGTGTACTTTAATTTCCTTAACCAAATTTCTTCCCACTCTTCAATTCGTATTGGCTTTCCTATATTTCTTGCCCATTTTATCATTGAATTATTAATTTGTTCTGTTTTGGTTGACCATTTGAGGAGTTTATTATATAATATTTTAATTAAATTTTTTCAGATTTAATCAGTCTGTTCCAAAGGTCATCCTTGGAGAAGCCTAATTTCTTATCGATTTTAAAATACTCTTTAATGTATAGATATTGTAGCCAAGTGACTTCCTTAAATTTTTCCTGAATTTCTTGTTGCGTTCTTAATTGATATGTGGGAAATGTCCCAATTACCAAATCTCTATATGATGGCCAATTGGTCCATCCAAGCAATCTTCTTTGATTGGCTTCCATTTTGGTGTTTTTGTATAAAAATTCCTTTTGTATTTTTACCAAACTCTCAATAGTGCTGATCTGATAAAGTGATTGTCAAAATTTTTCTCTACCTTGCTTTTCCCATACCATATATACGAATGCCACCCTCTCCTTAGATCAAATCCTTCAATTGTAAGTACCTTAGATTTCGATAATTTTATCCAATCTCTTATCCATACCACAGAACATGCTTCAAAATATAATTTGAGATCCGGAACTCCAAATCCGCCTCTCTTCTTAGAGTTTATCATTAGGGTATATTTTATTATTGGTCTCATCCCCTTCCAGACAAATTTCATCAGTTGCCCATGTTTATGACACGTCACTCTGAATTCTATTATTTCTGTCAAGCCAATTTTTACTTTTGGTTAATTTATGAACCCTTCGGTAACTTCCATGAATTCTTGTCATCAACAGTCTTGCTCAGATCTTGAAAACTCAGGATCATGACTTCCTTTAATGAATTAGCCCATCTGTGATTAATACTGTAACTGTTTTCTAAAAACTAGGATTTTTTTAAAGTAAGCTAATTAAACCACATTATGTTCAATGTTTCAGTGTACATAGATTTATGCAAGGCTCATGTAAGGCCTGGGATTCAAAGAGGCATGTACATTGCCCCATAGGTCCTGTGGGCAATCAATCAAGCAGTCTAGTGATTAACTCCTGCACTTCTGAAATGCTTTGCCGGAAACACAGTTGCAAAACACCAAACAGTTTAACTTGATATAGCATTTCAACCTCAAAACATTAACACACACTAACAGTCTCTTCCAACTCTATTATTCTATGATTCTATGATTAGACTCAGTGATCTGCCCTCTCCCAATGGTGTAGTAAGCGCTGACCAAAATAGGCATAGCTAAAATATGATGTAAGTGTCTAGTACCTGAGATAAAGAGAAAAGCAACTGAGGTAATCTGCTTGCAAGAAAAAAATATTTAAACTTGTAGTTTTCTTCTGTTTGGGATCCCTATTTCTTTGAGGCATTCATGCAGCAGGTACTTTTTCTGTATTATTCTGAAATAAATCAATTATCAAGAAATGCTCAGTCCAGTTGCCTGACTCTGCTAATGAAGCCTCTTACTTATGAGGTTTGGGTGACAACAGAAGTATCTATTTATTTATTTATTTATTTACAGTGTATATATATTATGCCCTTCTCACCCCAAAGGGGACTCAGGGCAGATTACAATGTACATATACATGGCAAACATTCAGTGCCATTAGACATACAACATATAGACAGACGCAGAGACAATTTAACATTTTCCAGCTTCTGACATCATGAGGGTATGCTTGATTCCGGCCACAGGGGGAGCTGCCGCTTCATTGTCCACTTGTGACTCCAAGTCCTTGATGGTAGTACTTCCTCATTCCTTTTCACACGCTGCTGGCAGTGTTATGGCATTGTAAATTAGTTGAATTAGCCTCCCTGCTTAAGCAATACCTAAATTTTCTATTTGACAGATGCAACTGTCTTTTGAGCTACTTGGGTCAACAGTGAGCTAGGCTATTAATGGTCGGGACCTGGGCTTCAATTCCATGACCTCTTGGCCAGTAGTGATTTATTGCAGATGACTACTAATCAGCTGCACCACAGCCCAGAGAATGTTGCCATGGCAGTTAAAGTGGAATAATAGTTTTATAACAGGGTAGTGCAATAGAACCCAAAGTTAGGCATAACTTTATACTTCTTTGTTCTTGGTTTGTGATGAATACATTTTTATTGGGACAACCATTTTTATAAACTCCAGCCCCAGCTTTGTTTGTTTTAGTTGGCATGTAACCTATTTAGCCTTTTTATAATTTTAGATTTTATTTGTTGTACTGTCCTCTAAAATTCCTAATATGAGTGCTTCATTAATGCTATTAATAAGGAATGAAAATATTACTATCTGTGCTGTAATCAGTAAACTCATCCACTAGTGAAACAGAAGGTGCATTCTTTGAAAAACCCTAAAGACACCAGATCCCATCTGATTGTGAAAGCTATGCAGGGCCAACCCTGGGGTGTAGTTGTATGGAAGACTGCTAACAAGTACAAAGTACTATAGGATATATTTCATGAAGTCACCAATAGTCATCAAGTGATTTGAAGGCATATACACAAACATGAACTGTTTTCTATGTCTGATCAAGAATCGTGACCTCACCAAATATTTTGTTATACCATTGAAATTTATAGTTGTTATTGAGTAGTGGAGACAGGATCTGGGAACCCATGAGTTAGAACTCCATAATTAAGCCATATATTTCTCCTGTAGTGTAGTTACTGAATTTGATTATCTATGCCTCTAATGGTTTAGAAGAAAAATAAATAGCACATTCAGTAGTGCCAGCTGTCTTAGTGTGCCTTACTCCTTCTTAAATTCCACTGAAATCAATGAGACTTAAATTAATTGCAATGAACCTTTCCCATTGATTTCAAAGGTACACACGAACAAGTCTCTCTGGATGAGAGCCAGTATATTTCTTTTGGCAGGAGTTTGGAAATAGGTTGTAGTGTGCCTATGCTTTTAAAAACACGAGATTTAGAAACCATTTAAAAGGAGAAATTTCCAAAAGTCTTTTATGAAGTTTAGATTTTGTATGAAATCCCATGTTTTTCTCAAAATTGCAAGATATGCAAACCTAATCTAGTTCCCTTAACACAATAAATGGAAACAAGAATGGAAATCACTATATATGCCTATAAAAGGAGTTACCAAGAAATAGGCAAACTTAAAAGAGCTCTCTCCAATTGGTCTCTGAGGAGAACTTTTTCTCTTTTTTAATTTGCTGTGTACTTTGTTGCTGACCAAGAAAAAAATTGGTGGTGGTGGAGAGTCCATAGATTTCTAATCTTTCAAGCAATATGTTCTTTTGGTTTTCAGAGTGGAAGAGAGAAAAAATGTCTCACATCAATCTGGAGCTGATAAAAGAATGGAAAGGTCAAGTCATTCTTTGCATACCTGATATTTACTTTCATGTTCCCATCAAGGCATTCTCACTCCAGGAATGCAAAGCAAATGGATGATATTCAAAGATATAATAAGGATTTTGAGAGATGTTGTGCCTCTTGCCGAATTATAAAGGTGATCCAGCCACAGTTAAATTAACTAGTGTGCTAGAGATGCTAAATCTGAAAAAATGGTGGCCACTAGCTAATTAACATATGTATAGCAATCATAAATAATTATGTGGAAATGTAGAATATTGATAA
The DNA here is from genome assembly GCF_035594765.1 of Anolis carolinensis. NCBI lineage: Eukaryota > Metazoa > Chordata > Lepidosauria > Squamata > Anolidae > Anolis > Anolis carolinensis. Next base: position 37,107,353 of record NC_085843.1, on the reverse strand, counting down.
GCAAGCTAATTTTTTAAAATAAAGTCCAAATAATTTATATGTACTTCTGCCTGAACAGATTCTAGAGCAGTTTCCCTCAAATTTTGTGAATTTATTTTGACTAATAATGTAAAATGAATAGTTCATAATGGAGAACAAACAATGTTTCTATTGCAGAAAACTGCCATTTCTTTGAGCTCTTATGGACATTGGAGTTAACATGTTCAGGCTGAAGATAAGAAATCTATGAGGAATCTCTGGATTGCCCTTTTTAATGTTCATTTAATTATTTTTATCAATTGGTTGGTAAGTTGTGTTTTTTTTTTGTTTTTATTTATTTGTTGTATGTTTGATGTTTTTCTCCCAAAGTGGGAGACATTGCTATGTGGTCCCCAGTAGGCAGTTGAAAATGTGAATTCTTTCACTCAACTAATTTCAGTTTCGATAGAAAAGAAACCAGCAGGCATGACACAAAAGTTGTTATCTCGAAAAATAGAATGAGTAAGAAGAGCCACCACAGAGGCCTTCCTAGTTCAGCATTCTATTCACACAATGAGCAGCTACAAAACTATCGGAAGCCCACAACAGGATATTCATGAAGTAGCATGTTCCCAAGGAAGTGACATCTGTTGTTTTTGTGTGCCTTGATGTATGTGCCATTTCCAAATTAGGGTAATTCTAAAATGAACTTATCATAGGCTTTCTTGGTGAGATTTGTTCAGAAGGATTTGTCTTGGCCTTCATTTGAACTTGAGAACATATAGCTTGCCCATGGTGAATTTCCATAGCTGAGCATAAATTTGAACCCTGGTCTCCAAAGTCATAGTTCAATGCTCAAACATCTATACTACACAGGTACCCTGTTTCCCCAAAAATAGGACCTACCCCAAAAATAAGACTTATCATGATTTCTCAGCATTTCTGAGGATACTCAAAATATAAGCCCTATTTCAAAAATAAGCCCTTGATATCATTCATTTTAAAAAGTCAGTTTGGAAAAATAAGACTGCCCCTGAAAACAAGCTCTAAGGCATATTTTTGAGCAAAAATTAATATAACCCCTGTCTTATTTTGGGGAAAACAGGGTATATGCTGAATATACTGGAAGAGGTATCTATATTTCCTCATCAAAAAAGCTCAATTGAAACATTTCCTAAGAAAACATTCATTACAACCTATGGATCACTTTGGTTGCCCTTCTCTGTGTTTGTATTGGAGGTGCCACAACTAGAAAAGTAAATTAGTATTTGAAACATATGCTCCAGCCTAGATGATTTGCAGAGTTAATCCAATTGGAAACTGGCAGTGTGAAAATCCACACCAGAACAGGTGTATTGCATTACAACATTGTATAAGCAGTACCAGAGGTTGTGCAAAACATTGCATTCACTGGAGATCCAGGCAGGTGACAATACTTCTACTTGCCTGCCTGCAGCCCTGTCATGAGTTACAGACACAGTTGGAAAAGGAAACACAACAGAATCCTGTTGGCATTAATTTGTGCCCCGCCAATCATCAGGCTATTACTGATCTAGGACATCCTGTGGTTTCCCTGACTAAGGATGCATCTATAAAGTGGAATTATTGCAGTTTGACATTATTTCAATTGTCATGGCTCAATGTTGTGCAATGCTGGGAATTGTAGTTTGGTGAGACACCAGCACTCTTTGGCAGACAATGCTAAAGGTCTTGTAAAATTTCAGTTCCAAAGATTTTATATTATGGCACGGCAGTTAAAGTGATGTCAAACTGCATTAATTCTACAGTACTCAAAACTCAAAATACACACAAAACTCAAAATCTGAATTGTGGTCTTGCTATGTTAAGTGTTACACTCTACATATCAGCTTCACATTTCTGTTTCTTCACATGTTGTTGTTGTTGTCATTGTTGTTTGTATGTTGGCTGTTGCATTCCTCACCCCTCATCTCTTGTGTTTTCTTTGTGTTCACAGACTGCCAAAGGAAAGAAGAGCAACAGGCATATATTGTCATCATAACCATAGCATCAAATGTTTATAATTAGCCATTCTGGTTTTTTTAGCTGCACAACTAACAAATGGCTAAAACCTTCCTTTTTCATAAACCTAAATGTCATGGGTGGCATCTGCAGCTGTCATCAGTTCTAAATTGTTATGTATGCAAAGCAGTTCTATTGGAATTATGGCCTGTATTGTTTTTTAATGTCAGGATTAGTATTTATTATTTATTTGGTGCCAACCGCACATAAGTATCTGAGATGCCCTTCCCTTGGAAAAGCATTGCTGTTTCTCAGGAGGTGCCAATGCTGATGTATAAAACAGTGCAGTGATAGCAACTCTTGGTGTTTGTAATAACATCCTGCGCCTCTTTATTACTTTCCATCAAAGTACTTAATAAACATGAATGAATTAAGGATGACATTTTAGAAAATGACTGCTAATTGTTGACATCTAGCTTGAGGCGCTGTGTGGCTCTCTTTGCAGATACGTTAAATACCTTAAACCCTAACCAATTGGTTGCAAGTGAAAAGTTTGATCTCACTGAAGTCTCACATGTGAACAAGTAGCAGCATTAAGTTCAGTGTTCAATCTGAAAAACTGAAACATGAGACGTGAGGGAGGCACAGATGCACAGGGCTGGATTAACAGTGATGCTAAGTACATTGCAACGGTGCTCCATGCAGTCATGCCAGCCACATGACCTTGGAGGTGTCTACGGACAACGCCGGCTCTTCGGCTTAGAAATGGAGATGAGCACCAACCCCCGGACTTAACATCAGGGGAAACCTTTACCTTTACTTAAGTGCATTGCAGACTAGGATGCTATATTAATTAAGAAATTTGCTATGGCTTAATACATGGTCAAGAGTCTGGAAGCCTCCCAATGCTGTTGAGCTATAACTCCAAGCAGACATAATCAAAATTGCCAGTTATAAGTACACAAGAAGTTGAATGCAATAACTAACGTAGCATCACAAATATTTCCATACAAGCCTCCAACAATTCCCTTCTATTTTAAACCAATCAAACTCTCATGCCTTTTTTGAGAAACAGTCATTAAAGAGTCCAATTCCCTTGATTCCAAATTCAAGTAATTACTGCTATAGAAGAGGTTTTCTTCTCTGAAATTGTCAGAATTCGATCATCTTGATAAAACAGTGTAAAGGTTGGTGATGTAGTGAACTTTGGGGTGTAAAATATGTTTGTACATCTATATGCCTCCAAATCACTTTTTGATTTATGGTGACCCCATAAATTTCATATTCAGAGGTGGTTTTGCCAGTTCCTTCCTCTGAAATACAGCCTACAGCACCTGATTGTGGGGGTTTAGGCAGAACTTTACCCCTGTGGGAAGAATGGTGAGATAAGAGACAAACCCCCACAAGATCACCATTTTCCCAGTTTGTATTAATAAACATATGGAGTGTAGCTATGAAGGGAACAAAATAAAAATATTCTTCATCAGGTGCAAATTCTGTCCCAAATGAAACTTTCCATCTTTTTCATGATTTTTAGTTTGCAGTAACTTAAAAATTCAGTTGGGCACTGCAGTTTGGGCATCCAGATAAAGGGGGCAAGCAGAGTTACAAGGGATGTAAACACTGCAAATATACAAATTCAAGGTGTAAACTATTTTCAGTGCCCTACTCAATGCAATTAGGGAACTTAAGGAAATTTTCATTGGAGAAGCATAATTTCTTATTTGGATGGGGAAATGTCATAATTTATTGTAGCTGTGCCCTGATAAAGATTCACCTCTGTCTATTTTTGTTTGTGCATATTATCAACATGGACCCTGGGATATAGGTTTACAACTGTAAGGAAAGCTGAGCTTTGGAATTTTGGCTCTATGTATAATGTTCCACCGAAAAGCCCTCATGGGATCCTTTATGCTTTATGAATCGCACTGGCGACTCTACTTTATATTTTGGCCAAAAAGACCAATAGGTATGACTCACACTATCTAGTTTGCCCGATAAAGCAAACAAAATGCTTTAGGTTGTCTTGGAGTCTCGAGAATAATGCTGCAGAGTTGTAAGAACTCTCTTCTCATTTTATGCAAGAAATATGCAAAATGTCTCTTAGAAGCAATGGGCCAGGGCAAAAGATAGAGAGTTTTGATGAGGCACTCAGGCTTATATTGTGTCGCATGCTGTGGAGCAAAGAGTTCTAACTTTATAGCATGTGTTCTTGGGCAGAGAGAAACTGTTCTCTCTTGATGGCTCTACATTACTGCCATTGTTAGTCAGTCAATATAAAGTACTCTTGGAGGAGGAGCAGATGTCATATAATGGGGAGGGAAGTAGGACACCTGGATTCGTTACTGTCTCCATGTGATTGACTACTTGTGGTGAATACAAAAGAGAGGAACTGCCATTGTGAATGTCGATATGCTGGCATGACAGCCCGGACAGGCATATGTTATAAGAATATATACCTGCCCATGTAGGGTGAACAATGCTGCAGGGAGGGTCTACTTTGATGGCCTCTGTAATGAGAAGCTAGAATTCAGTGAGCTGGGTGCTGGGTACTAAGTCACTGCACATGATGGGGTGCAACCATAGGGGATTTAAGACCATTCTGTCCCAACAATGAACTCCCTAAGGCTGTTTGCATTGTGACCCAACTTTCTGCCTTGATACAGTGTGAACCTTACTTGTCACTTCAAGGGCTGGGTAGGAAGTGACAAGTACTTCCTTTACTTGCCCCCCCCCCCCGGCTACTCCATACTGTATCTGTGGGACACTGATGATTGGCTAAGAATAGAGTCAGGAAATACAATGTCACTGGTAGGTGGCGGGGGGAATATAAGAGTTCAATATATACTTTTTGGTGAAGAGTAGGGCTCTGGAATGGCCTCTTTATGTCCTGAGACCTGAGTTGATATGTGGGGGTGTCTGCCAGGACTGACCTAGGGTTTGCTCTTTCTTGTAAATGAAAGTCCTGGGACTTCTGAGGGAGACTGCCCTGGGATTACCTTCTAGTAAATGACCAGCCAGGGTAGGCATTGGATTGCCCACATATTAAATCTTTTTGCCCAAGAGAAGACTGATCTTAGCTGGATTCAGAGCAGATTGTTTCCCACTCTTTTGCTCACACTGAGGCACAACCCACTTAAGTAAATCCATAGGCCAAATAAAATGGCTCTTGTTTAACCCAATTTTCTGTATCTGCTTAATTTGTGGTTGGTAATCAATTTAACTCATCTTGGTTTAGATGGAACAAGGGGAAGCATTCTGAATAAACCCATATGTTTTTAGACTATCTACTTGCTATGTATATACACGTTTTCTTATTTTTGAACTACAATTCCCAGAATCCTCGAGTCATTTCCCACTCTGCTAACTTAAGGATAGGCTTCATCCAACTCCAGTTGTGCTACTCTCTTTTGTGATCCCCCAGATTTCCATTCCCTTCTACAATCATCTATGACTTTAAAATATGCTCAAAACTTGCGTTGCAAATGTATTTCAGTAGATACTTTTTAATTTATTTCCACATAAAACACACACACACACACACACACTTCTTGTTTAATATGTTTTTTGAGCCAAAACATTCAGCATGACATCCAGAGACATAAAAAGTCTGATGGAAAGAAAGCTTCACTGCTATCTGCTAATTAGTCTTGAGACTCACAGCTCAAGTCAGTTTGTATCCGAATTTGTAAATACTAAATTAATCTAGCATCTCTAATCCTGGTTTTTACAAGAGTATACCACAAATTTACATAGCACAGTAGAGGAATCACCCAAAAAGAAATGTAAGATGCAGTGTTGATGGATGGAGTCACAGGCTTAAAATTTGCCATACCACCCAGATCTCTTTCCACTTCAACACACAGACTTAGAGATGCCAAACATTTCTCAAGAAAGAAAAACTACTCCAAAAATGATTTGAAATATGATCTTCTTTCTTTTGCCCTCTTCACCACTGGCTCAGAGCCTGGATTGTAATTTATCAGAGTCAACAACCTTATGATTCCACCAGGGCTATAGGGAGAAGTAGGTGCTTGTCTCTCAAACATTCTGCTATATTCTGGAATTATGCAGCAGAGAGAGGGTCATGGTTTCATTCAGGTGATCTGAAATGCATAGAGGTAATTTCATGGAGCAGGCTGAAGCCTGAGTAATTGCATGATTTATGCTCTTGATGAAAGCCAACCTGACAACGGCGAAAGCCACAGGAGCCTGGAATTGCCCCAGCCTTCTGAAGAGCCACGCACATTATGGCAGCTGTTCAGCCATTACCTGCCATCCTGCCGTGGGTGCATGCTATCCTGAGCAAGAATTTCAGAATGCTTCTGATGTTATTCTTATTCCACCACAATATTTCCCTGATGCTTAAGTTACCCTTTGAAATTTTAATTCTTCTAAGTGAGTTTAACACCAGCAGGGAATGTTGGATTGACAGCTCTGGGCAGCAGGGTTTTCTGAGCTCCCCTAGAGACACACTGTTCCTGGAATAGAGGCATCTCCCTCTGCTGCAGATGTGATCCACAATCTAATTGGAAAGTCCATCTCTATCCATGCATCACACTGCATTGTGATGATTACGGAGCACATTAATTTCAATAAACAACTGCTGTGGTTCATACCTTTCCTGCTGTCTTCCCCAGCCTAAGCATCCAACATCTAAATCAAATTGTTTCAGCAACTGATGGAGATTGGGGAAGATATTGGAATCTTACATTCAGCTGGATATTGGTGTTAAAAGATATTTAAAGATAATATTGTCCCATGATGCACAAACTCTTTTCCCCCACCTCATGTCAACATGATTTTTGTTTCTGGATTATAAATGTTATTTCCTAATTAGTTCTATCATAAAAACATGGAGAATTTTTAATTAAAGAACTTTTATGCAAGAACTTTGTTCTTGCTGGACATCCTGCAGCACATTTTGCTATAGTTATTTTTAATGAATATGTCATTGGGTCTCAACTAATTCACATAGTTTGTGGCAGCCACAAAAATGAAGTTTCTGGAGTGTAATAACTCCATTCAATGTATGTAAGTACTGCACAGTTAAACAGGAATAATGCTTTCAAACCAGGAACAGAAAATGTTTCATATTGTATTACATAGTGTTATCAAACAGATTTTCTATACTGCTTACAAACATGATAGAAACATGGGAACAGATATTATAGCGGATGGATGAACTGTCAGTTTGGCTCTCAACCTACTTGATGACATTGGCAAACCTTTTCCTTTACTTCTTTCTAAAAGAATCAATTCCATGATACAATGGGAAAGTAAATTAATTTGTACCTTGAAAAATGCTGTATTGTGATCATTATGAGAAACAATATATAGCAGATTTTGTTGTGCAAATGCCTAACTGTTGCACTTATGTTCCACTAGAAGCTAAGATGGTTAAATTAAGGTTGTTGTCATACTTTGGGTATATCATGAAACAACCTGACTCACTGGAAAACATTGTAATGCTTGATAAAATGGAAAGCAATAGGAAAAAAAGAGAAACCAAATCTATCTATAGTTGACAAAGGTCTGTTCTCCTGTCACTTGGGAATAAATTGATTGATATCCCAACATCTGTTATGTGTGATCTCTGGCATGACAAGCAGAAGGGGAGTGCCTGTTGCATGTCCCATTGATTGGGACAACTCCTAAACTAGATTCATGGAATCAAAGAGTTGGGAGTTACCACAAAGGCCAATCAGTCCAACCCCCTACCATACAGGAATGCACAATCAAAATATTCCTGATAGATTGCCATGTATCCACTGTTTGAAACTTTCCAAAGAAGGAGACTCCACCATACTCCAAGTCTGCATATTACATTATCCAAAAGTTGGGTTGTTGTGCATTTTCCAGGCTGTATGGCCATGTTCCAAGAGTTCTTATTGTTCTTTCTAAAGTTTAGGTAGAATGTTTTTTCCCCTATAGTTTGAATCCATTGTTCAATGTCCTAGTCCCTGGAGCAGCAGAAAACAAACTGCCTCTTCCTTCAGAATTAGATCCTTTCAAATATTTAATATAGCTATCATGTCACAATCAGAATCACATAACTGTAGGTTATGCACTCATAACTGCCCTAGAGGATTCTGGCCAATGATAACAGTTTAACATTCATAGCACTACACTTCCAAGTGTTTGAAGTATTTTGAATACATTATCCCAACAAATTTTACAATGGTCCTTGAAAGGCATAATCCCCTTATTATGGAATGGTTTGTTCAAAGTCATCTAGTAACTTCTTAGTCAAAGTAGGATTTGAAACAGGGCCTTTCTTGTACATGGGTCACATTCTAATCTACTATGCTACTTGAGCTTTCAGATTACTTTTCATACTACATTTTTATCTGTCACCCTGAAATGTGTGCATAGAAGTGCTGAGAAATTATTTCACCCACTTTTCTGTAGAGATGAGCAGATGGCCCAGTTTCTGTAGCATTATTGTTCTGTGAGTTGGCTTCACCCTGTGTTCCACTCCAAGTGCCGTCTGGTTTGACTTGGAGTATATCTAGAATTTGTGAAATTAATTTTGTACTTGGTACATGCATAGTTGGCTGAAGTTGTAGTTTCTATTTAATTATTTAATCTTTGCTTGTCCACATGACACCTATATAGAAATAATTACACCAATTTGCTTAGAAAGCCACCAAAGAAGGTCAACTTTCAAATGCAGATTGAAATGAAATAGAACATTATGGGAGAGTGACTAGCTCACAATCCAAAACACCCTGGCACAAAATGTAATTTGGGATCTCAGGGAATGCCTTTTCTGCCATTTGAGCATGCTCTCCATGTGGTGAGCTCATTGTATACATTCTATCATATGTGGGTCTCTGACGTCCAAAAAGTCCCTGGTATTCTTAGGCCCCATCTATTCTGCCACATCCAGTTTAAACTGGATTTTATGGTCAGTATGTTGTTGTTGTTTATTCGTTCAGTCACTTCCAACTCTTTGTGACCTCATGGACCAGCCCACACCAGAGCTTCCTGTCTGCTCATATTATACAGATTGAACTGCATTGAAGTGGTTTATGTGAATCTACACTGCCATATAATCCAGTTTTATTTGCATTTTGAAACTGGATTATATGGCAGTGTAGATGGGGCCTCTGAATCTCACCCTCTTCTGGAAACAGGCAAGTACTATTTGGCTGTATTCTTCCTTTAGAAAATAGTCCCAGTTTAATTATTTTCTACTCATTGGTGTTGAACTGATTTGTTTGTAATTTTTCTTTATGCACATCTTAAATCTGCTGTTAGAAGTGTATTTTAATTTATTTGTGTACTGTTTTGGAAACCATAATTAAAAACAGTTTATAGCTTTGGCTGGTTAAGGAAGAACAGCAGGTTATAGTCCAAACACAGGGTTTTACTCCATCATTTTGGCATTAGGCATTCTCACACACTTTCACCCATTTGCACACACAAAAACAATGGTCCACTCCTGTTAATAAAATCAATACAAAAATAACTCTCAGTATCAACTTCCTTTCCATTATATTTTCCACACCTACTAGAGCTAGAAAGCTGGAAGCAAAGATGCAGAACAGAAATGTGAAAAGATAACTGTACATAAGAATAACTTCAGTGGATCAGATCAAGCATTTACCTAGCTCTACATTCTGCTTCTTACAGTGCCCACAAGTAGAACAGAGGGGTGGCACCTTCTTTCAGTTATGGATCATGAGCTTTTCCTATTTTCTACATCTTTCTAATTACTGTGCAGAATTTTATATTCTTCTGTCATTTCCACTTTTATGTGGCTTTTTCTAAACTAAATAGCTCCAAAGACATCTCTCAGGGAAAAAGAAGAAATGTTGCATAGTAGCAATACAACTAGGACCACTTTGCAAACAAGATCAAGCAATTTGAAATCTTCAAACCGAGGGAGAATTCAGATGGGAAGAATTCGGTGAGTCTGAACGGTTTCAATAGCCAAACAACAAATCTGAGGCATATGTTTGTCAGAACTGTTTCAGTTAGATTTGCCAGACAGGCCTCAGACTAGTCGTTTGGCATGCGTTACTTCTTTTCTTTTTCTGTTTGTTATTTCTTGCACATTCATTTTAGCCATAGGCCATAACAATAAGCCATATTGACTAAGATTGGCCTCTTCAGCCATTTTCCAGATGCTTAACCCCCTGCAAATCTTTTTTCAAAAAGGGAATAGCAACATCAGAAATATCCCTATCCATCTGTGAGCTGCTGTTCCAGTATTACTTTTGAATTACCACAGCCGTTTACATTTTCTCTGTGGCCTGCAGATGGGTTTGGTTGATGTATAGTTTAGGAAGGATTTAGTCCATAATCTTAACCATTCTAGAACAGCCTGTCCTGTTCCTGTCCTGAGGATAAGGAACATGAGAATGTAGCCCTTAATAGTTAACAGTGTTGTATTTGTACTGTGAGCTGCAAGATTAATGTTGTCTGTCTCCTTTGGCCTTTTGAGCAGATAGCCACAGTGTCAATCCTATCTAAGGCTCCCAGTATTCCACTAGACAAAAAGGAGGATGTTCTTGACTTCTCTTCAATACACTGTTCAAGAAATTGTGCAGTTAACTCATTACAGACAGACCAGAGATATGGTTTTACCTTCTCATCTGCAGTTTATGGGAACTAGATGACAAATGCTGCCCATATATAATCTATGCACATTTGTGCATATGTGCGAGAAAAGAGTTTGATGCATATTTTAGCTCAGATTTTGTATTGAGTTTTTAATTAAACAGAACTTTAGCTTAATGGAGACAATAGAGAGGAGGTTTTGAGAAAATTGTTTGATAAATTCTCCAAATATGGCACAAAATTACCCACTCGTGAATGTGAGAGGACACACATGATCTCCCAGAGTTTTCCCCATGCTCTCCTCTTCCACTAGCACTTTCACCCCCAGTGATGAACCATGAGAGCAAGGGAAACTCTCCAGAGAACCAAGCAGGATGATTCCTTGTTGCACCATTGCCACAGCAGGAGAACCACAAGCATAACTCTCCAGAAACCCCGCCAGTTGCCTGTTCTGCAGGGCCTTCTGTATGATGCAATGTTGGCAACTCTAGAGAATCATTCCAAATCTTTTCCTGTTAGAATATTTATCTGTCTGGAATTCATTCATTCATTTCTTTTGGATTACAATTTACAAAATCTCTCAACCAGAAAAGTTCTGAAAACGTGTGGGCTCTGCCTGGTAGATGCTTGGAGCTACTGTATAGTCTAAAAAACAAATTGCCCAAGATATTCTCAGGGCCCTTCCATGTAGCCAGAAAATATGACATGTAACAGCATAAAAAGTGCAGGTTCCGAGCTACATTATGGGCACAAAAGGTGCTGTAAGCCACCTCAGTAGCTTGGGAATGGTCATACAGCCCAGCTGTGCCTATGCTGTTTCAGCAGAGAGTAGCATAGGCACCATTTCTCTCCCTGTGCCCTATCCCCACCAATACTATATTAAAACGTGTCTTGCTATTGCTGTCTCTACTTTCTGATTCTTATGCCATTGGGAAGCAATGGTCCTTTGGAGGAGGAAAGAGAGGAGGATCATCACTCGCCAAATGGCTGAATGAGGAAGGCCAGGCTCCAAGAAGGCCTAGCTGTTCTAGGGAGACCTCGCGAGGTCTCCCGAGAAGAGCTAGGCCTTCCTGGAGCCTGGCCTTCCTTGTTTGGCTGTTCTCCAGCTCTCAGCCTCAGGCATTGGTTTGTGGGGGGGGGGCAAATTTGGGGGGGCACAAAGATTTGGTTCGCCTACCCCCCAAAATTACCTAGGGCCGCCTCTAATGGGAAAGCATGCTTTTACATAGTTTTTAAAAATCAGGTGCAGGGAGGCTTGAGAGGCACTGCCATCTTACCTCCATGGGCTGCCTGAACCTGAGGAGTGAGGGATG